>NC_072035.1:11245605-11253105 GCF_027791375.1 Indicator indicator
TGTGTGGTGGTTGTGGTTGGTGTTGTGTGGGTGTGGTGTGGGTGGGTGTGTTGGGGTGGTGGGTGTTGGGGTGTGTGTGGTGGGTGTGGTGGTGTGGTTGGGGTGGTGTGGTGGGTTGTGGTGTGTTGTGGTGGGGGGTGGGTTTGGTGGTGGTGTGTGGTGTGTGGGGTGGTGGTTGGTGGTGGGGGTGTGGGTGTGGGGGTGTGGGGGTGGTTGTGTGGGGGGGGTGTGGTGGGGGTTGTGGGTGGTGTGGGTGGGTTGGTGGGGGTGGGGGGGTGTGGTTGGTGGGTGGGTGTGTGGGGTGGGGGGTGGGTGTGGTGGGGGTGGGGTGGTGGGGGTGTGTTGGGTGGGTGGTGGGTGTGGGTGTGGGTGGTTGTGGGTGGTGGGGGGTGTGTGTGGGGGGGTGGGTGGGGGTGTGGTGGTGGGTGGTGTGGTGGTGTTGGTGGGTGGTGTGGTGGGTGGGTGTGGGGGTGGTGGGTGTGGGGGGTGGGGTGGTGGGGTGTGGGTGGGTGTGGGTGGGGGGGTGGGTGGGGTGGGGGGGGTGGGTGGGTTGGTGGGGGGTGTGGTTGGGGGGTGGGGTGGGGGTGGGGTGGGGGTGGTGGGGGTGGTTGGGGTGGGTGGTGGGGGTGTGGGTGGGGGTGGTGGTTGTGTGGGGGTGTGGGTGGGTGGGTTGGTGGTGGGTGTGGGGTGTGGTGGGGGGTGGGTGTGGGGGTGGGGGGTGGGGTGGTGGTGGGTGTGGGGTGTGGGTGGGGTGGGGGGTGGTGTGTGGGGTTGGTGGTGGGGGGGTGGTGGTGGGGTGTGGGGTGGTTGGGGGTGGGGGGTGTGGGTGTTGGGTGTGGGGGGGGGTGGTGTGGTGGGGTGGGGTGTGGGGGGTGTGTGGTGGGGTGGTGGGTGTGTGGGGGGTGGTGGGGGGGTGGTGGGGTGGGTGGGGTGTGGGGGTTGTGGTGGGTGGGGGGTGGGGTGGGGTGTGGGTGGGGGTTGTTGGTGGTGTGGTGGGGGTGTGGTTGGGGTGGGTGTGGGGTGTGGGTTGGTGGTGGGGGTGGTGTGTGGTGGGTTGGTGGGGGTGTGGTGGTGTGTGGGTGGGGTGGTGGGGGTGTGTTGTTGGGGGGGTGGTGTGTGGTGGTTGGTGGGTGGGGGTGGTGGGTTGTGGTGGGGTGGTGTGGGGTGGGTGTGGGTGGTGGTGGGTGTGGTGGGGTGGTGTGTTGTGTGGGGTGGGTGGGGGTGTGGTGTGGGGTGGTGTGGGTGTGGGGGTGGTGGGGTGGGGTGGGTGTGTGGTGGGTGTGGTGGGGGGTGTGGGTGGTGGTGTTGGGGGTGTGGTGTGTGGGGTGTGGGTGTGTGTGGGGTGGTTGTGGTGTGGGGTGTGGTGTGGGGGGTGGTGGTGGGTGGGTGGGGGGTGGGTGGGGGGGTGGTGGGGTGGGGGGTGGGTGTTGTGTGTGGTTGGTGTGTTGGGTGTGGGTGTTTGGTGTTGTGTTGTGTGTGGGTGTGGTGTGTGGTGGTGTGGGGTGTGTGGTTTGTGTTGGTGTGTTGTGGTTGTTGGGTGTGTGTTGTGTTGTGTGGTGTTTGGTGTGGGGTGGTGTTGTTGTGGGTGTGTTGTGTTGGTTGTGTGGGTGGGTGTGTGTGGTGTTGGTTTGTGTGTTGGGTGTGGTGTGTGTGGGGTGTGGTGTGTTGGTTGGTGTTGTTGTGTGGTTGGTGTGTGTGTTGTGGTGTGGTTTGGGTGTGTTGTTTGTGTGTTGTGGTGTGGTGGTTGTGTGGTGTGTTTGGTGGTTGTGTGTTTGGTGTGGTGTGTTGGTGTGTGGTGTTGTGTGGTTTTGTTTGGTGTGGTGTGGTGTGTGTTTGTGTGTGGGTGTGGTGTTGTGTTGGTGTGTGTGGTTTGGTGTGTGGGTGTGTGGTGTTGTTTGTGTGGTTGTGTGTTTTGGGTGTTGTGGTGGTTGTTGTGTGGTTGTGGTGTTGGTGTGTGTGGTGTGTGTTGTGTTGTGGTGTGGTGTTGTGTGTGGGTGTGTGGTTGTGGTGGTTGGTGTGTTTGTGTGGTTGTGTTGGTGTTTTGTGTGGTGTGGTGTGTTGTGTTTGTGTGTTGTGTTTGGGTGGTGTGTTGTGTGTGGTTTTGTGTTGTGTGTTGTGGGTGTGTGTGTTGTGTGGTTGTGGTGTTGTGGGTGGTGTGTGTGTTTGTGTGTGGTGGTTGTGGTGTTGTGTGTTTGTGTGTTGTGGGTTGTTGTGGTGTGTGTGTTGTGGTGTGTGGTGTTGTTTGGTGTGTGGTGTGTGGTGTTGGTGTGTTTGTGTTTGTGGTGTGGTTGTGTGTTTGTGTGGTTGTGTTTGTGTGTGTGTGGTGTTGTGGGTGTTTGTGTTGGTTTGTGTGTTTGTTGTGTGTGGTGGTGTTGTGTGTTGTGGTTGTGTTTGTGGTGTGGTGTGGTGTTTTGGTGTGTTGTGTTGTTGTGGTGTGGTGTGTGGTGTGTGTTGTTGTGTGTTTTGTGTGGGTGTTTGTTGGTTTGGTGTGTGTTGTTGTGTGTTGTGGTGTGTTTGTGTGTGTGGTGTTGGTGTTGTGTTGGTTTGTGTGTGTTGTGTGTGTTTGTGTTGGTGTGGTGTGTTGTGGTTGTGTTGTTGTGTGGGTGTTTGTTGTGTTGTTTTGGGTGTGTTGTGTTGTGTGTTTGTGGTTGTTGTGTGGTTGTGTTGGTGTGTGTTGTGTTGTTGTGTTGTTGGTGTGTGTTTTGTGTGGTGTGTGGTTGTTGGTGTTTGGTTGGTGTTGTTTGTGGTGGTTTTGTGTTGTTTGTGTGTTTGTGGTTGTGTGGTGTGGTTTGGTTGTGTGGTGTGTTGTGTGGGTGTTGTGTGTTGTGTGTTTGTGTGGTTTGTTGTGTGGTGTGGTTGTTGTGTGTGTTGTGTTGTGGTGTTGTGTTTGTTGTGTGGTGTGTTGTTTTGTTGTGTGTGGTTTGTGGTTGTGTGTTGTGTGTTTGTGTTGTGGTGTTGTGTGGTGTGTTGTGGTTGTGTGTTGGTTGTGTGTGTTGTGGTGTTGTGTGTTTGGTGTGGTGTGTGGTGTTGTTTGTGTTTGGTGTGTTTGTGTTGTGTGTTTGTGGTGGTGTTTGTTGTGGTGTTGTGTTTGTTGTGTTGGTGTTGTGTGTGTGGTTTGTGTGTTGTGGGTGTGTTGTGGTTGGTTGTTGTGTGTTTGTGTTGTGGTTGTGTTGTGGTGTGGTTTGTTGGTGTGTGGTTTGTGTTGTGTGTGGTTGTTGTGTGTTGTGTGGTTGTGTGTGGTTTGTGTGGGTGTTGTGTTGTGTTGTGGTGTTTGTGTTGTGGTGTGTGGTGTTGTGTTGTGTTGTTGTGGTTTGGGTGGGTGGTTGTGTGTGTTGTGGTGTTGTGTTGGGTGTGTTGTGTGGTGTGGTGTTGTGGTGTGTGTTGTGTGTGTGTGGTGTTGTGTGGTGTTGTGTGTTGTGTGGTGGTGTGGTGTGTTGTGGTGTTGTGGTTGTGTGTGTGTTTGTGGTGTGGGTTGTGTTGTGTGGTGTGTGTTGTGTGTTTGTTGTGGTGTGTTGTGTTTGGTTGTTGGTGTTGTGTGTTTGTGTGTGGTGTGTTGTGTGGTTGGTGTGGTGTTGTTTGGTGTGTGTGGTTGTGGTTTGTTGTGTTGGTGTGGTGTTTGTGTGTGTGTGTTTGTGGTTGTGTGTTGTTTGTGTGTGGTGTTGTGGTTTTGTGTTGTGTGTGGTTGTGGTGTGTGGTGTGGTGTGTTTGTGTTGTGTGTGTGGTTGTGTGTTTGTGTGTGGTTTGTGGTGTTTGTGTTTGTGTGTGGTGTGTTGTGTGTGTGGTTGTGTGGTTTGTTGTGTGGTGTTGTGTGTTGTGTTTGTTGGTGTGTGGTGTTGGTGTGTTTGTGTGTGTGGTGTGTTGTGTTGTGGTGTGTTGTGTTGTTGGGTGTTGGTTGTTTGTGTGTGTTGTGGTGTGTTGTTGTTGTGTTGGTGTGTTGTGTTGTTGTGTTGTGTGGGTGTGTTGTGTGGGGTTTGTGTTGTGGTGTGTGTTGTGTGGTTGTGTGTGTTGTGGGTGTGGGTGTGTTGTGTGTGGTGTTGTGGTGGTGTGTGGGTGTTGTTGTGTGTGTGGGGTGTGGTGGTGTGTTGTGGTGTGGTGTTGGTGTTGTGTTGTGGTTTGTGTTGGTGTGGTGGGTGTGTTGTGGTTTGTTGTGGTGTGTTGTGGTGTGGTGTGGTGTTTGTGTGGTGTTGGTGTGGTGTTGTGTGGTGGTGTGGTTGTGTTGTGGGTTGTGTGTTGGTGTGTGTGTTGTTTGTGTGTGTGGGTTTGTGGTTGTGTTGTGGGTGTGTGTTGTGGTGTGTGGTGTTGTGGTGTGTGTGGGTGTGTGTGGTGTGTGTTTGTGTGGTGTGGTGGTGTGTGTTGGTGTGTGTTGTGTGGTTTGGTGTGTGGGTGTGGGTGTTGGTTTGTGTGTTGTGGTGTGGTGTTTGTGTGGGTGTGGGTGGTGTTGGTGTGTGGGGTTGGTGTGTGGTGGTTGTGTGTGGTGTTGTGGTTGTGTGGTTGGGGTGTGTGTGGGTGTGTGGTTGTTGGTGTGGTGTGTTGGTGTTGTGTGGTGTGTTGGTGTGTGTGGGTTGTGGTGGGTGTTTGTGTGTGGTGTGGGTGGTGGGTGTTGTGGTGTGTTGTGTGTGGGTGTGGTGGTTGTGGGTGTGTGTGGTGGTGTGTGGTGTTGTGTGGGTGGGTGTGGTGTTGGTGTTGGTGTGTGTGGTGGGTGTGTGTGGTTGGGTGGTGTGGTGTGGTGTGGGTTGGTGGTGTGGGTGTTGTGTGGGTGGTGTGGTGTGGTGTTGTGGTGTGTGGTGGGGTTGTGTGGTGGTGGTGTGGGTTGTGTGGTGTGGTGTTGGGTGTTGTGTGTGGGGTGTGGTGTGGTGTGTGTGTTGTGGTGTGTGGTTGTGTGGTGTTGTGGTGTTGTGTTGGGTGGTGTGTGGTGGTGTGGGTTGTGGTGTGGTGTGTGGTGTGGGTGTTGGGTGGTGGGTTGGTGGGTTGTGTGGGTGGTGTGGGTGTGTGTGTGGTGTTGGTGGGGTGTGTTGTGTGGTGTGTGGGTTGTGGTGTGTGGGTGGTGGTGGTGTGGTGTTGTGTGGTGGGTGTTGGTGTTGGGGGTGGTGTGTGGGGTTGTGTGGTGGTGGTGTGTGGTGTGGTTGTGTGTGGGGGTGTGGTGTTGTGGTGTGGTTGGGGTGGGTGTGTGTTGGTGGTTGTGTTGGGTGGTGTGTGGGTTGTTGTGTTGGTGTGGTGGGTGTGTGTGTGGTTGTGTGGTGGGTGTTGTGTGTGGGTGGTTGTGTTGGTGTTGTGTGGTGTTGTGTGGTGTGGTGTTGTGTGGTGTGTTGTTTGGGTTGTTGGGTGTGGGGTGTTGTGTGGTTGTGGTGTTGTGTTGGGTGGTGTGTGGTTTGTGTTGTGTGGTGGGTGTTGTGGTGTGGTTTGGGTTGTGGTGGGGTTGTGTGGTGTGGTGTTGGGTGTGGTTGTGTTGTGTGGGTTGTGTGGTGTGTGGTGTGGGTGTTGGTGTGGGTGGTGGTGTGTGTTGTGGGTGTGGGTGGGTTGGGTGGGTGTTGTGTGGTGTGGTGTGTGGTGTGGGTGTGTTGGTGTGTGGGTGTGGTGTGTGTGGTGGGTGTGGGTGGTGTGTGGTGGTGTGGTGGGTGGTGTGGTGTTTGGGTGTTGTGGTGTGGGTGGGTTGTTGGTGTGTGGGTGTGGTGTGGGGGTGGTGTGGTGGTGTGGGTTGTGGTGGTGGGTGTGGGTGTGGTGGTGGGTGTGGTGTGGGTGGGGTGTGGTGTTGTGTGGGTGTGTGTGTGTGGGTGTGGTGTGGTGTGGTGGGTGTGGTGGGGTGTTGTGTGGTGGGGGTGTGTGTGGTGGGTGTGTTGGTGTGTGGTGTGGTGGGTGTGGTGTGGTGGGTGTGGTGGGTGGGGGGGGTGGGGGGGTGGGGGGGGGGGGGTGGGGGGGGGGGGGGGGGGGGGGGGGGGGGGGGGGGTGGGGGGGGGTGGGGGGGGGGGGGTGGGGGGGGGGGTGGGGGGGGGTGGGGGGGGGGGGGTGGGGGGGGGGGGTGGGGGGGGGGGGGGGGGGGGGGGGGGGGGGGGGGGGGGGGTGGGGGGGGGGGGTGGGGGGGGGGGGGGGGGGGGGGGTGGGGGGGGGGGGGGGGGGGGGGGGGGGGGGGGGGGGGGGGGGGTGGGGGGGGGGGGGGGTGGGGGGTGGGGGGGGTGGGGGGGGGGTGGGGGGGGGGGGGGGGGTGGGGGGGGGGGGGGGGGGGGGGGGGGGGGTGGGGGGGGTGGGGGGGGGGGGGGGGGGGGGGGGGGGGGGGGGGGGGGGGGGGGGGGGGGGGTGGGGGGGGGGGGGGGGGGGGGGGGGGTGGGGGTTTTTTTATTGTGTTGTTTTTATGTTTTTTGTTTTTTTTTTTTTTGTTTTTTTGTTTTTTTTTATCGTTTCTGTGGTTTTTGATTTATTTTTGTATTTTTGTTGTTTTTTATTGTTTATTTTTTTTTTTTTTTTTTTTTTTAGTTTTTTTTTATTTTTTATTTTCTTTTTTTGTTTGTTGGTTTTTTGATTTTTGTGTTTATTTTTTTTTTTCTTTTATTTTTGATTTTGTTTTTTTTTTATTTGTTTTTTTTTATTTTTTTATTTTTTTGTTCTATGTTTTTTTTTTTTTTTTTTGTTTAGTTTGATTGTTTTTTTTATTTTTTTTTATTTTTGAATTGTGTTGTTGTTGTTTTTTTTCTTTTTTGTTTGATTTTTTTGTTTATTGTTTCTTTGTTTTGTTGTTTTTTTTTTTTTGTCTTTTTTTTTTTTTTTTTTTGAAATTGGTGTTTTTTTGTTTTATTTTTTTTTTGTTTTTTTTTTTGTTTTTTGTTGTTTTTTTTTTCCCAGTGGGGAGAGCTGAGCCCATTCCAGCATTCCTGCTGTGGCCACCAAGGAGCAGACTCTGCAGAGATGTCCAAAGAGAGTTTCTCTGGTCTAAAGCCATCTTCTTCCCTGACATGGGGCAGGCTGCTCAGGGAGGTGGTGGAGTCCTCACCCCTGGAGGAGTTCAAGAAATGTGTGGCCATGGCACTCTGGGACATGGTTTGCTGGCCATGGTGGGGTTGGGTTGGTGGTTGGACTCCATGATCTTAGAGGGCTTCTCCAACCAGCCCAATTCTGTCCTTCTCTGATCAAAACTCAACCCCATGCAGGACTTGCAGTGGCAGCTGGTGGTGACTGGGGTTGCACAGAACCCATCAGCTCTGCAAACCCCACCTGCAAACTCATCTCTGCAAAGTGTGTGAGCACCTGCAGGAGCCCTTCCTCTGCAGAGCATCCTTCCAGCCCCATCACCAAGCCCCTGGATCCCTGCAGGAGGGAGAGACAGCCAGCTGGGGACTCTCTCCAGTCTGGGATCCAAATGCCCTGCCTGAGGAGCTGCTGCCAGCAGCCAGGCCTCCCAAAGTGCATTCAGATGTTGTGTGTTGTGTGGAGCTGCTGTAACCAAGGAGATGGGGAAGGCAGGGCAGTGGCTGGTCCTGCCTGCCAGGGGCTTTGCTTCATCTCTGCTGC
>NC_072035.1:11258105-11353105 GCF_027791375.1 Indicator indicator
CTGGGGAATTTCTGCTGCTCCTCATACCTGAGGTCAATACTAATGCAGTCCTGGTTTCCACAGCCAGCTGGAGACCAAACATCTTCCTTCTAATCCTGCCAAGAACCTCTCCCAGCTCCAGCTCTCACTTTCCCTTTAACTTCTTGTTTCAAGAGCAAGCAGGCTGGAGCCTATCAAAATGATAGCTCATGGCCAACAGCTACAGAGCACCTCAGACAGGTGGGCAACAGCCCAACAGTGATGAAGGGCAGTCAGTGTCCAGGGCTGCTCACACCAAGTCTCTGCAGCCTCCATCTCAGCCTGAACCCTGCATCCTGGTACCCCTGGGGACAAGCCTGCTCATCCTCTATGCCAGAGCTTCTCCAAGAGTGCCAAGAAAATAAACATGATCCCAGAAAAAAACATCCAGATCCCTCCCACTCCTGTGCTGGATCATCACCTTGTCAGATCTCCGTGCTGGGAGCACATGGCTATGAAATAACCATGAGTGCTGGAGCCTGGAGATGGCTCCTCAGCACCACCAGGCATCATCCCTGGATGCAGGCACATTGCCAGCCCTGTGGCAGCCCCTGTGCAGCCCAGGACCCTGCCTGGCAGCTCCCCATGGTACCCCAGGGACTTCAGGTGCTCCAAGACCCATGGTGCCTGCATGCAGTGTGGTTGGTCAGCAGCATCTTGGCTTGGATCAGCAAAAGCATGGCCAGCAGGACCAGGGGAGGGGTCATGCCCCCTGTACTTGGCACTGGTGAGACCCCACCTGGAATCCTGGGTTCTGTTTTGGGCCCCTCACATTGAGGGGCTGCAGTGGGTACAGAAAAGTGCAACGAAACTGGGGAAGGGTCTGGAGAACAGGGCTGGGGAGGAGCAGCTGAGGGACCTGGAGAAGAAAAGGAGGTTGGGGGGAGACCTTCTGGCTCTCTACAACTCTCTGGAAGGAGATTGGAGCCAAGTGGGAGTCAGGCTCCTCCGCCCAAGACAAGAAGGGAGGTTTAGGTTGGACATGAGGAACAATGTCTTCCCCCAAAGGGCTGTCCAGGCCTGTCCCAGGGCAGTGGTGGAGTCCCCATCCCTGGAGGGCTTTCAAAGCCATGGAGATGTGGTGCTGAGGGCCATGGCTTGGTGGTGCCCTGGCAGTGCTGGGTTAAGGGTTGGACTGGAGGAGCTGAAAGGTCTCTTCCAACCAAGCCCATTCTGTGATTTCATGCTCACCTGGCTTTGGGGAAGCAGGAAGGAGCTGTGCTCATGCTGCCAGCAAATCCTATAGCACAGACAATAAGTCATCTGCTCCTCTGCTGCCAGCACCCCCACTTTAATGAGACCATCCATCACTGGTTTCTTTCTTAAGCCATCAGCATGGTTCAGGGTGAGACACTCAGCCATCAGTCACCAGGAGCTGGCAGTGTCTGGAGGTGAAGGCAGAGGCCCCCACGGCTTCCTGGGGCAGGGAGCAGCTTGGCACTGGCACCCCTCAGGCCTTCTCCTCTGTGCTTTGGGGTGCAGCACAGTGCTTCACCCCACCATGGGTGTGGCTGGTCCCAGACGGGTGTCTGCTGCTGTGCCAGGGGGCCTTCTGAGCAGAGACCCTGGGATGGGCACCTCCCTGGGATGTGCCACGTTTCCAACCTTGTCATCTTCCTGGCCAGGACATCTTTCTTGCTGTGCCACCTTTCTGGCTGGCCCACCTTGCTGGCCATATCACTTGCCTAGTTGTGCCACCTTCCCAGCCATGCCATCTTTCTTGCTGGGCCACCTTCCTGGCCATGCCACCTTCCTGGCAATGCCAACTTCCTGGCCATGCCACCTTCCAGGCCATGCCACCTTCCTGGCAATGCCACCTTCCTGGCCAAGCCACCTTCTTGGCCATGCCACCTTCCTGCTTGTGCCACCTTCCTGCTTGTGCCACCTTCCTGTTTGTGCCACCTTCCTGGCCATGCCACCTTCCTGGCAATGCCACCTTCCTGGCCATGCCAGCTTGGCAGCACAGGGAAAGCTGTGTGCAACCAGGAGCATCCCCTGCCAGGGCTGCTGAAGGCTGCATACTGAAAAGGTCAGACTGGCACAGAGCAGCCTCTCAGCAAACCATGCCCCAGCCCTACAATGGTACCAGCTCTGTGCCATCCCTCAGCTGGTTTTTCTCTCTGAAGGACACCAGGGGAAGGGGAGCAGAGAAGCTGGGAGAGGGGAAGGCAGGAGGGCAGTGGGATGAAGGGATGAAGGCAGCTGGTGAGGCACCAGAGGTAGCTGGAAGGTTTGAGCTGCAGAGAATTGGGCTAATATCCAAATAAACACGTTTTCCACAGAGCTGCACACTGCAGGGGCTGCCTGATGGGTGCCTTCTGAAATCAATCCCACCATGAAATCAATCCCAGCCAGCACACACAGGCATTGCTGCTGGAAAGCACCAACCACTCCCCCCAGCATCCTTCCTGGGGCTCACTAACCCACCTCGGATCAACCCCCACAGCTCACACATGGAATTAGAGCAGGGATGAGGAAACTGAGACTTTCCTTCTTCTTCTTTTTTTTTCTTTTTGGAGTGGAAGAGAGCTCATGAAAGTGAGAAAATGCCAGGAATGACTGAGGTTTTTTTTTTTTTTTTTTTTTGCAGGAGGTGTGGGACAGGGCTGGGAGCCGAGAGGAAGCTTCTGTTGGTAGCAACACAGAGCCTGGCACAGCATCCTGAAGATGACAACAGCCACAGGGAGCAGGCACCACTGCAAGTGCCTTTGCAAGCAGCAGTTTGTGGCAGCACTTCTGCAACACCCCTGCAGCATGGGCTCAGCATCCCTGGAGCATGGGCTCAGCACCCTTAGCGTGTGGGCTCAGCATCCCTGGAGCACAAGCTCAGCAAACCCCAATGAGATTCCTTCATAGATTTATAGAATGGTTTGAGTTGGGAGGGACCTTCAAGATCATCTAGTTCCAACCTCCCTGCTGTGAGCTGGGGCACCTTCCACCAGACCAGGTTGCTCAAAACCCTCCATCCAACCTGGCTTTGTGTCCTGCGGAGAGCAGGAGTAGCCCTGCCCAGGACATGGAGAGCTCCTGCCCACCCTGGTGCCAGCCTGTGCTTGTAAAAGCTGAAGCAGTTGTGCATCATGGCTGGAACTGGAAGAGAAGCCACAGCCCTGACCTTCTCCAGCCCCAGCACCATCAGCCCTGCCCCAGCACATGGTGAGCAGAGCCTGACTCTGTCAGCAGCACCCACACCAAGGAACAACAACAATGTGGTCAAGGCCTTTGCCAGGCTGCCCAGGGCAGTGGTGGAGTCTCCATCCCTGGGAGGGCTTTCAAAGCTGTGGAGATGTGGTGCTGAGGGCCATGGTTTGGTGGTGCCCTGGCAGTGCTGGGCTAAGGGTTGGACTGGATGAGCTGAAAGGTCTCTTCCAACCCAAACAATTCCATGATTCTATGATCCTATGGCATAAGCCACATCCCCCCACACGCACTCCCTGCTGCTGAGTCTGGTGGAAGCAGCAGGAATGATTCCTGCAGAGCCAACTGTGCCCGGTGCAGACACCTTGTTAGACAGGCAGAGAACGTGCCCTGTGTTTTGGGAAGGAAACCAAACTCCTTATGGCATCCTCCATCTGGGCTGAAAGGTTGCCTGGAGGGAAGGAAGGACAGCCAAGTGCGCAGGGAGAGCAAAACCTGTCCCTGCTTCCCATCCCTCCTCATCCTGTCCTTGGGAAGAGGGGCTGGGAGCCATGGGATCCTCAGGAAGGCTCCATGCCACAGCTCTGCTGGCCAGGTATCACCAGGGAGAGAGGACACATCCAATGAGGACAGCCAGGAAAGGGATGGCAGGCTGAGAAGTGCTGCTGCTCCTTTGGCTGTGGCAGGAGGGCAAGGAGAGCAGCTTGGCTGAGACGTGGGAGGGGACATGGAATTGAGGGGGAGCAGAATGTGGTTCTCCACCTGCAGAATGTGGTTCTCCACCTGCAGCTGGTGAGTTGGGGTAGGGATGGTCCAAAGTGCAGCTCTCCTAGCAGGGGCAGGATGCAAATGTTTGGGTTTAGTTGCAAGCTGTCAGCCAGCTCTGACACCTGAGGGAGGAGAGCCCCCACACCCAGCTCACCTGGCTCCTCACCCTGGTGTTTCTGAGGAGCTGACCTTGCAGCAATGCCGTGGAAAATCCTGGGAGAGGGAGATCCCCAGTTCTAGGAGGAAAAGATCCTTGTAGGAAGAAGCAAAAGGCCACATGGGCTTGTTAGTGCTGCTGACCCTCACCTGGCTTTTAAGACCCCAAACACCCCCAGATCCAGCTTTACAGGCGCCCCAAATCCACCTCCACCTGGAGGGAAGGGAGGTGGTGATGGGACTGCCATGGAACCACAGCTTTTGTCAGCCCTCTTCCACCCCAGCAAGCCTCTTGCAGACCCAGCTGTGCCCCAGCCCCTGCCTGTGCCTCACCCCAACCCCAAGACAGGAGGATTTATTGGGGTGTCCAAAAGATGAACACCACAGGACCAATAAAGTCTTTCCCCAGGTACCACAACCCCCTGAACTCAGGAAGTTTTCTCCTCCTGACATTGATGCCAAGGTGCATTTTTGGGCAGCAGAACATGCAGTTTCCATTCCTCCATGCCCTGAGGGGAACTGCTGCTTCCCATCTCATCCCTATTTATGAATCCAGACTGGAGTTCCTCGTTAGAAGGAGATTTACAGTCCAGGCTAATAGGAGGCTCCTGCCAGGACTCCCTGAACAGCAGCAGTTCGAGTTGTGCCTGAAGTTTCCAAAGCAAACAGCTCATCCTGGGGCTGTGAGGATGATGAGGAGTTGGTTGGTGCTTCCCTTCTCCCAGCCATCCCTGGCTGTGGGGATGCAGCCTTTGGAAGGATGGGGAAGAGCTGGCAGTGGCTCAGGGGACCCTCAGAGCTGCAAGGACCAAGGTGATCATGAGGGAATTTCAATCATAGAATTGTTTTGGTTGGAAAAGACCTCTAAGACCATCCAGTCCAACCATCAACCTAGCACCACCATGGCCATCAAACCGTGGGATCAGGATTGGGATCAGTACCAGGCTCAGGTTCAGGGGGACATTCACAGCCTCAGCACAAGCCAGAGAACAGGAGAACCAACAAACTTCCCTTCTTCCCCCTCCTGGGAGAAAATCCAGGCACTCAAACTGCTCCCTCTGGTACTTCCCACCCATGAGCTTTTCATGGCTTCCTCTTCCGCCTTCCTGAGGGGTTCTGGGCACCCCAGACCTCCACCCCCCTCCTGTCCTCCAGCTCTGGGGTCAAGCCCTGCGCCGTCACGGTCACGTCCTTCAGAGCTGGTGGTGTCTCAGGAGAGAGTTTATTGATCCCTCAGCATCCTGCACTGCTGCCAAAGGCTGCTGCAGTTTAATTAATTGATCTGTAAGTGCCCAGAGGGCCCCAGATGAAAGAGCCACATAATTATGGACTGTCAGCTGGAGGCTCTTGGAGTAATGGCAGGATCTAGAGCTCAGGGTTAGCTCTCAGAGGCAGAACCACCTTGGGGTTTAATGTCACCCTCTGGGGACTGCCAAGGGGAGACTGAACAGAAGGGACTGGAGAGCTTGGGCCTGGGTACGAATCCCTCTCTGCATCCATGGCTGGTCACACAATCAGGGAATGGCTTTGACTGGAAGGGACCTTTCAGATCAGGCCCAACCATTAACCCAGCACTGCCAGGGCACCACCAAACTGTTGCCCTCAGCACCACCAAACTGTTGCCCTCAGCACCACCAAACCGTTGCCCTCAGCACCACATCTCCACAGCTTTGAAACCCCTGCAGGGACAGGGACTCCATCACTGCCCTGGGCAGCCTGGGTTGGGGCTGGACAACCCACGATGGGACAAGGTGACAGCAAGCAGGCAGTGGCCATGTGCCCATGCCAACAGCAGGTAGCATCCTTCTTCTGCCATGCTTCCCCATCCCTTTCCTTGGAATCTGTCTGTGATAAAGCTGCCCATGAGCAGAGCTGCAGGGCAGGACTTTGGTTGGGGGGGTGCTGCTGCTGGCTGTGTGTAAATGGGAGAGAAGGAGGAAAAAAAAGAAACCCAAACCAACCAACCTCTGCTCCTGCAGGCTGTATATAAGTGGGAGAGAAGGAGTTAAAAAAAAAAAAAAAAAAGAAACCAACCCAACCCAACCTCTGCTCCTGCAGTTGTCACCATCAGCAGCATTACAAGCACAGCTAGATGTCTGAGGAGACCTTTCTGCACCGGGGCTTGTAGGTACCAAGGGTTAAAAGCAAACCTGCAGCCCACGGAAGCCCCTGCCATGACAACTGCTCCTCCCTGCCAAGCAGCTCAGAGCCTGGCCAACAACGTCATCCCCACACACGTGGCTCGGTGCTAATTGGAACAGAGGCACCGGGGGATGGAGCTGGAGATCAGTGGCTGCACACCGGCCCCGGGGCCGTCAGCGCTGCCCCCTGGGCACTGCCATCCTGCCTGGCACCAGGGGCTCGCTCAGCGTCTGTGGGCTCCTGCTCATGGGTGTGGGATGAGCTCCTGGCCATGGGTGTGGGGTGAATTCCTGACCATGGGTGCAGGGATGAGCTCCTGGACATGGGTGCAGGGATGAGCTCCTGACTATGGGTGAAGGGATGAGCTCCTGGCCATGGGTGAAGGGATGAGATCCTGGCCATGGGTGTGGGATGAATTCCTGGCCATGAGTGTGGATGAATGCCTGACCATGGGTGCAGGGATGAGCTCCTGGCCATGGCTGTGGGATGAATTCCTGACCATGGGTGCAGGGATGAGCTCCTGGCCATGGGTGAAGGGATGAGATCTTGGCCATGGGTGAAGGGATGAGATCCTGGCCATGAGTGTGAGATGAATTCCTGACCATGAGTGCAGGGATGAGCTCCTGGCCATGGGTGCAGGGATGAGCTCCTGGCCATGGATGTGGGATATGCTCCTGGCCATGAGTGTGGGATGAATTCCTGGCCATGGGTGCAGGGATGAGCTCCTGGCCATGGGTGCAGGGATGAGATCCTGGCCATGGGTGTGGGATCAGCTCCTGACTATGGGTGCAGGGATGAGCTCCTGGCCATAGATGTAGGATGGGTTCCTGATCATGAATGTAGGGACAAGCTCCAGCCCACAGGTGCAGGCAGGATCTCCTGCCCTGGGCTGCAGAGGAGACCTTCTGCCCATGGGCACAGGGCTGAGCTCCTGATCCTGGATGCAAAGCTTAGCTGCTGCCCATGGGTGTAGTGACGAGCTCCTGCCATGGGTGCAGACACCAGGCAGCACACTGGCAGGGTCAGGGCTGGCAGTTTTTCATCCTGAAGCATGTGCCATGAAGGGGTCCCAGCAGGTAGAGCTTTTGGACAGGCACTGCCACTGCTTGCAGCATGCCAGAGCTGCAGGATCCAGGTGCTGGGTACCCAAAGATTTACCTGAAGCCCTCCACACCTTCCCCACAAGCAGGACATGGCAGGGTAACCATTTCCCAGGAAGGCAAGCAGGAGGATTTGCATTTGCTGGAGGAGAGGTTCCCTTGCTGGCTGGTTTGTGTTTGCAGCACAGGAGCTAATCTCCTTTCAGCTTGCACTACATCTCCTGCCGTGCCAACGCACACACTGCCAGGCTGCAGAGCCCTGCCAGGGCCCCACACGTGTTGTCTCCAGTCTGCCTGCTCCTCCCTCCTCCTCATCCTCCTTTCTGCCTTTCCCAGTCCTGCTCAGGTCCCCACCAAGTCACAGAATCATAGAATCATAGAATCATAGAATCAGTCAGGGTTGGAAGGGACCACAAGGATCAGCCAGTTCCAACCCCCCTGCCATGGGCAGGGACACCTCACACTACAGCAGGCTGGCCAGAGCCTCATCCAGCCTGGCTGCAAACACCTCCAGGGATGGGGCCTCAACCACCTCCCTGGACAACCCATTCCAGGCTCTCACCACTGTCATGGGGAAGAACTTCTTCCTCATGTCCAGTCTGAATCTCCCCACTTTCAGCTTTATTCCATTCCCCCCTAGTCCTATCACTACCTGATAGCCTAAAAAGTCCCTCCCCAGCTTTCTTGTAGCCTCCTTCAGATCCTGGAAGGCCACAATAAGGTCACCTTGGAGCCTGCTTTGTTTGGGTTGGAAAAGCCTTCTGAGATCACTGAGTCCAGCTGTCGTCCTAAGCCCACCCTGGCCATTGAACCATGTCCCAAGGTGTCAAGGCCACAGGTTTCTTGAACACCTCCTGGAGTGGGGACTCCACTACCTCCCTGGGCAGCCTGTTCCAATCCCTGACCACTCTTGCACCAAAGAAATTTTTCTTAATCTCCAGCCTGGCACAATCTCAGGCCATTTTCTCTCCTTCTATCACCTGAGACTAGGGAGAAGAGACCAACCCCCACCTCACTGTAACCTCCTTTCAGGGAGATGTAGAGAGCAATGAGGTCTCCTTTCAGCTTCCTCTTCTCCAGACTAAACAACCCCAGGTCCCTCAGCTGCTCCTCACCAGCCCTGTTCATCAGTCCCCCAGGTGCTGATGTCTCCACAAACTTGCAAGAACCATGGGGCTGGGGCCCCAATGCTCTCACAATGGCCAGCATGGGGGCAGTGCCAAGCTCACCACCCACCCTTCCATATTGCTTAGAGTAAATTCTTACCACTCCCCTTCCCTTCCCTTCCCTTCCCTTCCCTTCCCTTCCCTTCCCTTCCCTTCCCTTCCCTTCCCTTCCCTTCCCTTCCCTCCCCTCCCCTTCCCTCCCCTCCCTTCCCTTCCCTCCCCTCCCCTTTCTTCCCTTCCTTTCTCTTCCCTTCCCTTCCCTTCCCTTCCCTTCCCTTCCCTTCCCTTCCCTTCCCTTCCCTTCCCTTCCCTTCCCTTCCCTTCCCTTCCCTTCCCTTCCCTTCCCTTCCCTTCCCTTCCCTTTTTTCCTGTGTGCAGCTGCAGCTGGATCCTGCTGGCAGCACAGAGCCACAGGGCTGGCACCAAGGGATGACCCCTCTAGGAAGAGCTGCTGGATCCCATATGAAGCACCAGGGAACAACACTGGACTTTGCAGGCTGAACAAATCCTTGCTGGCAGGACTCTGGGCAGGTTCCAGGAACCAAAGCCCTGTTATTTCAGAGGAGACACTTTATAGAGCAGCACTTAGTGACTGCTGGTAGGTTTATTACCAACCCCTCATCATTCTGACACCCTCAGAGGCATGAAGTCAGAGAGAGCCTCGATAAGAGCCCTGCACAAGTGAAATTTTCTTGTTTTGCTGAGCTTTTGGGCAGTAAAATGCCCATTTCTGAGTTATCTCTCAGTGCTGCAGCACAGCAGTGTCTCCCTGCCAGGGCTGGAGGTGGTCAAGTGCATGGGATGCACCTAGCCCTCCCTGCCTGAAGATGACCCAGCCATGGCCACAGGGGGTGTGGGATTTAGGGGGTTTTTGTCTCAAAACAAGTGAGCAGCATCCACCCAAAAGCACTGTGCAGGAGGAGGGACCAGGCTGGAAGCTGTTAATGGTTTCCCACCTGCAGGAGCACTGCCAGCAAAGCTTGGGAGCTGCTGCCAAGCTCTAACACCTGATCAATTAAAGCATCACAGCTTGGAGGATGGGTCAGAACAAAGCAGCACAGGAAGGATTTGATGGGGTGGTTTGGTTTTTTTTTTTTTCTTCACCATGAAAAGAGCTTTAGAACAAATCCTCTTTTGCCCCTCAACAAAGAGGGCAAGAGCCAGCCCCTGCAGAGAAAACCAGCCTCAGGGCACTGGGGCTGGGAAGGGTCCACTGCCTTCCCAGCAAGGCACAGCCACCCAGTTCTGGTTAGTGTCACTGTCTGCTCCCAGTGCCACTGTCTGCTCCCAGTGTCACCCAGTTCATGGCTGCTGGCTCCCTGGGTGATGCTCAAAGCCTAGGAGTCCCTGCCAGCCCTTTGCTGCTGACCAAGAAACACAGCTGCTGGTTAGTGTCACCTCCTGGTGCCACCCAGTTCATGGCTGCTGGCTGCCTGGGTGATGCCCAAGGCCTGGGAGATGCAGACATGTCCCTGCTAACCCTTTGCTGCTGGCTGAGACACATGCTGCCAGTTAGTGCTGCTGGTGTCACCCAGTTTCACTGGTGCTGGCTCCCTGGGTACTGCCCAAAGCCTAGGAGATGCCAGTATGTCCCCACCAGGGATCTTGCTGTGTGAGGGCTGCCACCACCCCCAGCAAAGCCATGACTCAGTAAACCATAGCTCTTTCCTCCCAAGAAGATGAGAAGGGCCTTGAGCAGCTGCAGGAGTTTCTGCTACAGGGGTTTCTCTGCCCTGAATGATGCCAACTGTTTTTTTCCCCTCTGCAGAAGGACCCTCCAGCCTCTTGGACCTCTGAATCCCTTCCAGCACTGCCCAGACACAGCTCTCCCACCCCGAGGCTGCTGTTGCACGGCAGAGAAATGAGCATTTGCTCAGCTACATCTGCTTTAATAATTGATCCAGGCTGTGCTGTGCCAGTGCTCAGCTGGGCAGGAGTCAAGCAGCCCCTAATCTCCTGCCTGTGCAGCTAATCACTGCCCATGTCAGATGTTCCTGCAGATCAGAAGGGAGAGCGTGGAGCAGCGACACCGCTAAGCACTGCTTCTTAAGGGGCTCATTAATAATTCCTGCCTTTGAAGCTGATTCCCTCTTGCTGCTGCCTGAGATCTGTCAATGAGCTGCTGCTTAACCTGCCTCAGATCACAGAATCACAGAATTGTTTTGGTTGGGAAAGACCTCTAAGATCGTTGAGTCCAAGCATCAACCTAAGACCGCTGTGTCCATCCAACCATGTCCCAAAGTCTGGAGAGCCCCTCCTGGCTCTCTACAACACCCTTAAAGGAGGTGGGAGTTGGTCTCACAAGGTACAAGCAATAGGACAAGAGGAAACAGCCTCAAGTTCCACCAGGAGAGGTTTAGGTTGGATCTGAGGAACAATTTCTTCCCTTTGAGGTTGTCATGGCCTGGCCCAGGCTGCCCAGGGCAGTGGTGGAGTCCCCATCCCTGGAGGGCTTTCAAAGCTGTGGAGATGTGGTGCTGAGGGCCATGGTTTGGTGGTGTCCTGGCAGTGCTGGGTTAGTATGAAGACCTTGAAGGTATCTTCCAACTGAAACAATTCTGTGATTCTATTCTGTTCCACTCAAAACATTTCCCTCTCATCTGCAGGCTGCCCCCAGCTCATCCCACAGGCACCTCAAGCCTCTCCTGGGGTGCTCCTGCCTGGCTCAAAGTGCTGAGAACTGATTCTGTGCCCTTGTGCCTAGGGCCAAACACCTCAACCAGCATGGGGAGATGCTGGTGTAAACGAGTCAGGAATCTTGCTGCAGACAATTAGTAGACCACAGCAAGGGCAGAATAATGCTGAGGCAAAGAAATCTTTTTTGTTGTTTCTTTTCTTTTCTTTTTTTTTTTTTTCCTTTGAGCAGCAGGGTAGCACAAAAATCAGGCTGCACTTTGCCTCATTTTTAAAATCTTCAAACAAAACTTCTCTCTGTTCTTCTGGGAAGATTTGCTGGCTGGGACAAGGCAATTCTGTGCTCTCAGGAATGGAGAAATTCAGGTTTCTGTATGAGGAACAGGACCTGGTGCAGAGTAACTTACCTTGCAATTGAGATGGGATGCTCTGAGTAAACACCTGCAGCATCCTGGCCTGAATACTGATGTTGAGATGAATACAGAGAGCAGAGGCCCAGCCCCATCAGAGCAGGTGTGGTTTGGCAGCTGAGAGAGTGTGGAAGGCAGTTTTCTGCAGGCAGTGGTGGGGATGGTCATAAAATCACAGAATTGTTTGGGTTGGAAAAGCCCTCTAAGGTCATCCAGTCCAACCACCAACCCAACACCACCATGGCCAGCAAACCATGTCCCCAAGTGCCATGAACACACATTTCTTGAGCACCTCCAGGGATGATGACTCCACCACCTCCCTGGGCAGCCTGTTCCAATCCCTGACTACTCTTGCAGCAAAGACATTTTTCCTAATCCCCAACCTAACCCTCCCCTGGCACCATTTCAGGCCATTTCCTCTCCTTCTGTCACCTGAGACTAGGGAGAAGAAACCAACTCCCACCTCACTGCAGCCTCCTTTCAGGGAGCTGTGAGCAATGACGTGTTCCTTCAGCCTCCTTTTCTCCAGGCTTTACAACCCCAGTTTCCTCATCTGCTCCTCACTAGCACTGTTCTTCAGACCCTCACCAGCTTTGTTGCCCTTCCCTGGATGCACTCCAGCAGTATGGGTTGGCCATGGAGGAGCTCAAGGCACACAGATGGTCAAGACACAGAGGAGCTCAAGACTCCTCCTGCTCCTGCCTGCTTCGCCAGATGTGAATCCTGCCAGGACCTGAAAATCACAGCTAAAAAAGTCTTTAAAACTTTTTGGGGGGGGCAGCTCAGCAGATCAGTGAGTGATGGGTATGGCAACCAGACCATGGATATGACAAGCAGACCATGGATATGGTGACCAGACCATGGATATGGCAAGCAGACCATGGATATGGTGACCAGACCATGGATATGGCAACCAGACCATGGATATGGCAATAAGACCATGGATATGGCAACCAGACCATGGATATGGCAACCAGAGCAGCATCACTGCCTTGGTAGGAGCCTGCTAGCCATGGATGGGAGCAGGTTGGCAGTGCTCCAGTGCCTGCATCTGGTGGGAACTTCTCTGGGTGCTGCCATGAAGAGCTTCAGTTAATGAAGCTATGAATTATGCATGGAGGATAAAAATGGTTTGTGGCTGAGGACCTGAGGTGCCACAGGCTCAGGACTGGGGGTCCAGGCTTCATCTCTGAGCCCTTGCTCTGCCTCCCTGGGATGTGCCACAGGGATTACAGCTGATGGCTCATGCAGGGACACTGCAGCAATGAGGGATGCTGGGGTGGGGTGCAGAGGTGATGCTGAGGGTCCCAGTCCCCCAGCTGCTTGGTCAAGGTGCCACCCAGCCCCCCCGGGCAGACTGCCCTCTAGCTCTACAGGGATGCCTCTGCCTCCCCTCCCCACTTTGGGTTTGTTTCTCTCAGCTCCCTCCAAACCCCAACAGGCAATAGAGAGCTTATTTTTGAGCTGTGCAAAGTCTTCTTCTGTTGACAAGGAACAAGGACTTCCCTCCTGAAAGGGTCCCCAGCTGTGCCCGCGGGCACCGGCTCAAAGGGGCTGGAAGCGAGCCTGGCCCAACTCAAACCCCCCATTCAGTGCCTGCCTTTGGGAGGCAGAGCAGGGAGGCAGCTCCCTCCAAAAGCCAAAGCCTGGAGTGGCTCTGCCATCCTGGAGGGACAAAGGCCTTTTCTGCCCTGGGACAATATTGCCACTCAGCAGCCATGCCCCCCAGCCAGTGGAGCCTGGAGACCGCTCCTCAGAGCCCCCATTCAGGCCCCACTGCAGGAGCCCTCAGCTCCCATCTCTAAAGCTGAGGTTATTTTTCCGCTTCCTTCTGCCTTTGAAGCCCCCCTGGGTTTCATGGAGGAGGGGCTGGAAGCTTCCCAGGAAAGCTGCAGGGAGGAGGCTTGTCCTGAATGTGCACTGAGGGCTCGAGGGGGCAGAAACCGGGCACCCCACTCTTGTCCCTTTGCCTGCTCACACCACAGACCAGGAGCTTTGGAATGCTTTGGGGCAGCTCAGGAATGGCTCTGCAATCAGGAACCCCAGATGGACCTTGGCTGGGGTCTGTGCTCCTAGTATCCATTTTGAGAATTATGGAATTTTCAGTTGGAAAAGCTCTCTAGGATCATAGAGTCCAACTGTCACCTCCTTCTCCCACCCAGGGCTGTCCTTTTCCCCCTACCCCAGCACTGGGACATCAATGTCCCCACAAGCACCAAGGAGAACTCACCTTGATGCTGACCAACACCTCTGCTCCAAGCTCCTGCCCTCTTTACACTGGGCAAAGGCAGCTCCACCCAACTGGTATTTAAGCCATGGAAGCTTAGGGTGGGAGGTCTCAGCTCATCAAGAGGAACCTGTGTGCCCAGACTGGGAAAGCTCCTTCCTGCAGCACTGGAGGTGCCACCATGGCCATCCACCACTGGTACATGCTGCTGGAGCAGAGCTGGTGTGGGTTTGCTCTCTGCATCCCAGCTTGGCTGCAGCTGCTGCATCCTCAGCTACCCAGCACTGCTGACTGGCACCTTGGCTTGAGGATGACCTGGCTGTCCTTGCAGGGGACCCCCTCAGGGCCCAGAGATGTGTCAATGTCCATAAAATCACCAGGGACAGCCAAGGGGTCCCAGATTCTCAGCTTCATGCTCAGGCAGGCAGCTCAGCAGTGCTTCTGCAGGCTGGGCTCTTGGTGAGGTTCATGGTGGGGTTGAGGGGGAGTAAAACCTACAAGGGTGCTGCATCGCCTCCTTGCAGCACAGAAAACACCACCTGAACCCCACCTGGATGGGGACGACCACAGACCATGTCTAGCATGGTCCCCATGCAGATTTCAGCCCAGCAAACAACCCCTTTCAGCAGGTGTGCCCGTGCCATGCCATGTGCCAGCCTGCTCTCTGCCCACTGTGGTGGCAGCAGCCATCTTGGAGGTGCTGGGAGGTTCTGATGGCCCCCATGGTGATGTAAGACCATGCAAGGGGATGGAAGACCATGCTGGATGATGTATGGAGTTTCAGAAGCATGCAAGGGGATGTATAGTGATGCTTGGCCATGCCCAGTGCTGGAGGAACTGGGATGGCTGCAGGACTCCTGGTCGTGGCTGCAGGCAGGTTGGTCTCATCCTGCTGTGGGGCAGATGGTGCTGGGATGTGGGATGCTTCCCATAAGGTGGATGATTCCAAGGGCTCAGTAGGTGAGGCAGGGGCTGGATGAAGCCCTTGTCCAGTGCTGATCCTGCCCTGTGAGGAGCCAAGATCGATGTGTGACTGCAGAGCAGTTCCTGGCTGCTGCATCACCACCAGCAAAATAAATGAGGGATTGATTTTCTAGGAGGTTTGGGTCTCATGGATCTCACCAGCTGTGACAAGTGGAGCACAGCCATGATCAGAATGATGGGGCTGTCACCTCCTGAGGAAAGGGAGGGAGCTGTGGGCTGGCCACAGACTTGGGCACCCCAAAATGTGGGTGAAGTAGGGCTGGGGGGCTTCAGGTACCAGCTGGCATTGCAGGAGACAGAGCCCTGCAGGGAACTAGAAGAGGCTGGGGACAACAGGGGGAACAGAGAGCCCTTGGCTCACTGGGATCAGCTGCAGCCCAAAAACCATGGTAAGTGACACTTGTCTGCCCAGCAGAAGGGCACTGGCTTTGTCATAACATCTTATCTTCCAGCCTCTCTTGCTAAGTCACATCTGACTTAATTATGGTAATTAAGATTGACATTAATACAAGATTACAACGGGAAATTAAAATGAGCTGTGAAACTTAGCTGAATTTTTTAGTGTGCCTATTGATTCTCCTCAGTGTTAATCAAAGGTCCGAGGCAACTGCTGATGAACACCATGCTAATTAGAGCAATGCCCACTAAAGTGGCCTCAGGAGATGCTGCTCCTCATTTCCTCACTGCTACCCCAGGTTTCTGACCACACAAACACCTCCAGTGCTGCCCATGGAGCAGTAATAGGCACCTCTGGGGGGGATCAGGCTGGAGGGGGCTTAGGGCAGTAGATACCAGCTGAGGGCAGGAGGGTCCTGATGTTCTAGTTGGAGGCAGGAAGGTCCCAGGGTTTCAGCAAGGGCAGGAGGGTCCTGGTGTTGTGGTTGGGGGCAGGAGGGCCCCAGGGTTTCAGCAAGGGCAGGAGGGTTCTGGTGGTGTGGTTGGGGGCAGGAGGATCCCAGTGTTTCAGCAAGGGCAGGAGGGTCCTGGTGGTGTGGTTGGGGGCAGGAGGATCCCAGTGTTTTAGCAAGGGCAGGAGGGTCCTGGTGGTGTGGTTGGGGGCAGGAGGATCCCAGTGTTTCAGCAAGGGCAGGAGGGTCCTGGTGGTGTGGTTGGGGGCAGGAGGGTCCTGGTGTCCTGGTTGAGGACAGGAGGCTGCTGGTGTTCTGGCAAGGACAGGAGGGTCCTGGTGTCCTGGTTGAGGACAGGAGGCTGCTGGTGTTCTGGCAAGGACAGGAGGGTCCTGGTGTCCTGGTTGAGGACAGGAGGCTGCTGGTGTTCTGGCAAGAACAGGAGGGTCCTGGTGTCCTGGTTGAGGACAGGAGGCTGCTGGTGTTCTGGCAAGAACAGGAGGGTCCTGGTGTCCTGGTTGAGGACAGGAGGCTGCTGGTGTTCTGGCAAGGACAGGAGGGTCCTGGTGTCCTGGTTGAGGACAGGAGGCTGCTGGTGTTCTGGCAAGGACAGGAGGGTCCTGGTGTCCTGGTTGAGGACAGGAGGCTGCTGGTGTTCTGGCAAGAACAGGAGGGTCCTGGTGTCCTGGTTGAGGGCAGGAGGCTGCTGGTGTTCTGGCAAGGACAGGAGGGTCCTGGTGTCCTGGTTGAGGGCAGGAGGCTGCTGGTGTTCTGGCAAGGACAGGAGGGTCCTGGTGTCCTGGTTGAGGACAGGAGGCTGCTGGTGTTCTGGCAAGGACAGGAGGGTCCTGGTGTCCTGGTTGAGGGCAGGAGGCTGCTGGTGTTCTGGCAAGGACAAGAGGGTCCCATCCTTGTTGCAAAGGCAGAAGGGTGCTGGTGTTTCAGGAGGGGCAGCAGGAGGGAGGTGACCTGGCAGCACCAAGACCACTGGCTGCCCCATCACACAGCATCTCAGCCTGCAACGCCACAGGCCATTGGACCTCTGTTCTGGGAAGGTTGTGGGAGGAAAATTATTCCAACCATCCTGTTACACACCAGCTATGAGGAGTACATCCCATGGTGCACCCCATGGTGCATCCCACCCTCTCTTTCTGCACGCCTCTGCCTCCCAGCTCACCAGTTCCCAGTGACGATGCTGTGGAGGGGGTGGGGGGGAGAGTAGGGGAACCCCACCACTGTGAGACCCCCAGGTTTGCTGAGCAACACCACCCCCAGCAGCTGTTGACCCCTCTGGGTGCAGGCACTGAGAGAGGCTGGGAAATGCACCCCAAGAACCCCATCAGCTCCAGGCAGAGCAGCACCAACCCCTGGCTGGTGCTCGGTGTGGTGTCCTGGGCCATGGGGTGCTGTGCTGGTGGGGAGCTGGACTCCCTCTGCGTTCCCTAATCTCACCTGGTGAGGCCTAGGCTGGAGCTTAACCATTCCCTCTCCATCACTAACAAGTTTGGGTGCTTGGTGGGGATTTCTGTCTTCCAAATGCCAGCGTTTCCTTCTCCTTCCCCTGCCCGTTACCATGGTGCTGGTGGCATTATCTGGCTATCTTCAGAGTTTACTACAATGCAGATGAACAACAATAAAAGCCACTCCAGGAAAACTGCTAAAATGAGAGTCAACTTTTATCTGGGAGAATGGCAGGGCTGGAAGGGAGGTGGGGGTGGTAGCAGAGAGGGGACCAGAGCAGGCAGATAGCTTTGTTAGACCAAAATTAAACCTCCCAGCAAGCCAGTCCCACTTTTGTGCATGGAAATGACAACATTAAATAACACCCTGCAACTCTCACTGATTTCTAGCCTCTCCCCCTACCTTTTCCAAGGCTTTTGGGTTTTTCTTTTTTGTCCTTCCCTTGCTTGCTGCCCAACTGCTCCTGGCTGGCAGCAGCCAGGAGTGACACGGGGAATGCAAATGACACACACACAACCAGCTTCACCCTCCCCAGCATCCCCGGGGTTCTCCCGCTTGCACTGGTGTTGGGAGGAGGAATTCTGAAGAGCCCAGCAGGGAGAAAGCAGCAGGACTAGTCCCTGTGTTTCAGCAGGGGCAGGGGGGTCCTGGTGTTTCAGCGGGGGCAGGAGGGTGCTGGTGTTTCAGTGGGGGCAGGGGGGTCCTGGTGTTTCAGTGGGGGCAGGAGGGTGCTGGTGTTTCAGTGGGGGCAGGAGCATCCTGGTGTTTCAGTGGGGGCAGGAGGGTCCTGATGTTTCAACAAGGACAAGAGGGCCCCATCTTTATGGCAAGGGCAGGAGGGTGCTGGTGTTTCAGCAGAGACAAGGGGGTCCCATCTTTATGGCAAGGGCAGGAGGGTGCTGGTGTTTCAGCAGAGACAAGGGGGTCCCATCTTTATGGCAAGGAGAGGAGGTGCTGGTGTTTCAGCAAGGACAAGAGGGTCCCATCTTTATGGCAAGGGGAGAAAGGTGCTGGTGTTTCAGCAGAGACAAGAGGGTCCCATCTTTATGGCAAGGAGAGGGGGTGCTGCTGTTTCAGCAGAGACAAGGGGGTCCCATCTTTATGGCAAGGAGAGGAGGTGCTGCTGTTTCAGCAAGGACAAGAGGGTCCCATCTTTATGGCAAGGGCAGGAGGGTGCTGCTGTTTCAGCAGAGACAAGGGGGTCCCATCTTTATGGCAAGGAGAGGAGGTGCTGCTGTTTCAGCAGAGACAAGGGGGTCCCATCTTTATGGCAAGGGGAGAAAGGTGCTGGTGTTTCAGCAGAGACAAGAGGGTCCCATCTTTATGGCAAGGGCAGGAGGGTGCTGGTGTTTCAGCAGAGACAAGAGGGTCCCATCTTTATGGCAAGGGGAGAAAGGTGCTGGTGTTTCAGCAAGGACAAGAGGGTCCCATCTTTATGGCAAGGGGAGAAAGGTGCTGGTGTTTCAGCAGAGACAAGAGGGTCCCATCTTTATGGCAAGGGGAGAAAGGTGCTGGTGTTTCAGCAGAGACAAGAGGGTCCCATCTTTATGGCAAGGGCAGGAGGGTGCTGGTGTTTCAGCAAGGACAAGAGGGTCCCATCTTTATGGCAAGGGGAGAAAGGTGCTGGTGTTTAAGCAGAGACAAGAGGGTCCCATCTTTATGGCAAGGGGAGAAAGGTGCTGGTGTTTAAGCAGAGACAAGAGGGTCCCATCTTTATGGCAAGGGGAGAAAGGTGCTGGTGTTTAAGCAGAGACAAGAGGGTCCCATCTTTATGGCAAGGGGAGAAAGGTGCTGGTGTTTCAGCAGAGACAAGAGGGTCCCATCTTTATGGCAAGGGGAGAAAGGTGCTGCTGTTTCAGCAGAGACAAGGGGATCCCATCTTTTCAGAAGAGTGCTTGTGTTTCAGTGAGAGCTGCAGATGAGGGCTGACCTGGCAGCACCAAGACCAATGGCTGCCCTACCACACACATCTCTCTAGTTTGTCATCCTGGAATGTCCCCACACCGTTGGACTTCGGTGCTGGGGAGTTTGAGGGAGGGAACTGATTCCAACCATCCTGTTACACACCAGCTGTGGGGAGTGCATCGAGTGGGGAGGAATTCTGCAGCACCGGCAGGGAGAAAGGCAGCAGGATCGGTACGCACGTTTGGATGGCTCCTTGACTTGCCGTGCTGTGCGTGGTGGCTTTTGTAGTGATCCCAATAGGTGATGATTGTTGCTGAGGTAACAGCAGCGCTGTAATTGCTCCCTTAGAGGTAGCGGGGACTTCTAGGCTGGCACCATCCACAACCTGGCTGCTTGGAGGGGAGGTTGGCCTTGATCTAGTGCCGTTTGACGCTGGTGTCATGTTTCCTAGCGTTGCTGTGGCTATTTGACTTGACAGGCGGAGTGGCTGCGGGGAGAGCGGGCGGCTCGCATCGGGAGCTGATGGACACTGAACATTTCAGGGGAGGGTTTGGGATCCGAAGAGAACAAAGCCTCCGTTCCTGTCGTTATCAAAGCCAGTGTAATTACACCGTGTGCTCTGACGGGCTCAGCAGGGCTCTGCTGGAAGCTCTCTGCTTGCTGCAGCTGCCAGAGGCATGGGCAGGGGGACAGGAAGGACCAGAGCAGGCAGGACCAGTTCCTAGAAGCCATCAAGCCCTTGGTCCTACCCCTAGGCAAGAAGGTTGGGGTGCTGAGTGGAGACTTGCTTTTGCTGCAGGGCTAAGAAGTCTCCAGTGCTCTCTCACGGATAAGGTGCCAGCCCCACATCATGGGACTCCTAAGCAGCTTCCACCAACTGGGAGCTCTCACATTCCGATCACACCAGTGTGGCCATTCAGGCTGCAGCATGCACCTCCCTCCCAGCCTGGCTTCACTGGCTCCAGCAGCAGGATCAGACCCTGCTGCATCCATGATCCCAGGGAGGCTATGGGGCATGTGTCGGCTCCTCCATAGAACCCCTGCCCCGTTCACTGCCTGCTTTGGGAGAGCCTGAGGGGAGGGAAAGGGGGAAAGGCTGGGATTGAGCAGGGGAGCAAGAGGGGCTGGGGGGGTTTGGGATGCTGAAGGCGGGTTGGGATGCTGAAGGGGGTTTTGGATGCTGAAGGGGGTTTGGGATGCTATGAGGAGTTTGAGGACAAGGGACAGTGAGGTGATACAAGACATTGGGCACGGACTGGGCGGGGGCCTGCAGTGGGGACCCCTGCCCAGGCTGCGGGGGGACACACACTGGCGTTTCTGGAACTAGGAGCAGGAAAAACCGGAGGAACGGCGGAAGCCGAGGGGGAAACCGTAGGAGCGGGGAAGCGGCGGGGAGCCCCGGGCCGGGGCAGAGCAGGGGCGAGGCGGGGTGGGGGGGGGGGGAGTCGGGGGAGCTGCGGGCGGGGCCGGAGCGGCTGCCGGAGCCCTCCCCCGCCGCTTGTTCCGCTCCTCTCCGCCGCTCTCCGCTCCTCTCGGCTCCTCTCCGCCCTCCGCCGCTCCCCCGCACCGGCCCCGGCCCCCGCCCTCCGTCCCGGCCCCACTCGGCTAGGCTCGGCTCGCTTCGGCTGGGCTCGGCTCGGCTCCGTTCGGCTCGGCTCTGTTCGGTTCGGCTCGGTTCGGCTGGGCTCGGCTGGACTCGGCTCGGTTCGGCTGGGCTCGGCTAGCAGCGGAGGGGCTCCGCCGCTGCCGCTGCAGCCGCCGCCGCCGCACGATGCCGGGGCCCCGCGGGCTCTGCCTGCTCGCCCTGCTGCTGGGCACCCCCGTGGCACCGCGACCAGGTAAGCGGGGCAGAGCAGGGCTCCCACGGCACGGCAGCCGGGGCCCTGCGCTTACCGGACTAGGGGAGGGCGGGGAAGAATGGAGCGGGGATTAAGGGACTCGCACCGAGAGGGGCTGCTGCAGCCGGCTGTGCCACCCCTGACCGGGGATCCCGCAGCATCCCTCGGCTCTGCTGCTCCCCAGGCCGGGATGAAACTTATTGCTGGGAGAGAGCAGCGCCGGCACCGGTAGCGGCACCAGGGCCCGGCGGGACGGCGGCGGCTCAGCACCGGGGGGCGGACAGCTCCTGCCGCCGGGTCCTGCCGGGGCCGCCCCGGAGAGCCGCGTCCTAACCGGAACCAGCAGCGAACGGGGAGCCGGCTGCGAACGGGGGTCGAGTCTTCCCGGGAATCCGTGCAGGACCCTCCGACTCCCTCCTGCGGGGACAGCAGCCTTCTCTCCCCATCCCTCGTCTCCCCAGTCCCCGCGTCTCCAAGCCCCAGTGCCCTAGGGCTCCCGGTGTCCCCGGTTCCCGGTGTCCCGAGACCCCTGGCGTCCCTATCCCCCGTGTCCTCAAATCGGGGTGTTCCAATACCCCCAGTGTTCCCAGCCTCTCGCTGTCCTAAGTTCCCTGGTACCCTTAACCCTCAATGTCCCCAACCAAAAGCCCTCCAGTATCTGAAGCCCACAGTCTCTCCCGCCCCAGTGTCCGCAGCCCCTGGTTCCACACCCCCCCCCCCCCCCCCCCCCCGTCTCCCCAGTCCACAGTGTTCCCACCTCCAGTGTCCACAGCCCTAGCATCCCCACCACTGGTGTTCCCAGCCCCTGATGCCCCCAGACCAGAGTGCCTGGTCTCTGCTGCCATTCCCATCCCACTGGCCAGGGCACACAGGGGTGGCGGTGGGGCACTGCGTGTTGTCCTGAGAGCTACGTGTTTGTCTCATGCATGTCACATTTCCATGCAAATCCCATCCCTCTCACACCACAGTGGTGGCAAAAACCAAGAATAGGCTCCAGGACCCGTGTGCAGGTGACTTGGCAAAGTTGTTGCCAACTAATGATGTGCTTAAAGATGGTTAAACTGGTGCCAGGTTGTGCTGTCACTGCGAGGATGTGGGGACCAGGGCTTTGGTGAGCTGCTGGCTGTTGGTCAAGACAATTGTGTTTTGGTGAGCTGCTGGCTCTGGAGGCAAGGTTTTGGTGAGCATCTGGGTGTGGGGATGAAGCAGATGGGTTTTGATGAGCTGCTGGCCATGAGGCCATGGATTTTCTTGACCTGCTGGTTGTGGGGCCAAGGATCTGGGCAAGCTGCTGGCCAAAGGGTCATGGATTTTGGTGACCTCCTGGCCATGGGGCCAAGTCTTTTGTTGACCTGCTGTCTGCGGTGACAGGACAGCCAGGTTTTGGTAAGCTGCTGGCCAATGGGCCAAAATAGATGGACTTTGGTGAGCCACTGGCTGTGGGGATGAGGGGTTTGGTGAGCTGCTGGCTGTGGGGCCCAAGTCTATTGAGTTTGGTGAGCTGCTGCCTACAAAGATGAGGGTTTTGATGAGCTGCTGGCTAGGGGGACAATGGTTTTGGTGTACTGCTGGCTTTGGGGGTGAGACAGCCAGGTTTTGTTGAGATGCTGGTTTGTGGGGATGAGGGTTTGGTAAGCTGCTGGCTGCAGGGATGAGGGTTTGGTGAGCTGCTAGCTGCAGGGATGAGGCAGCCAGGTTTTGGCAAGCTGCTGGCTGTGGTTGCCACTGCAGACTGGTCAGAGGAGAACAGGAGAAGCCAGCACTGCCAGTGCTGCAGTGGCTGTGCAGGGCCCAGGGGCTGAGGTTAGTTCCTAGCAAAGATGAAGGACTCCTGATGCCAGCAGCTGCATGGTGCTGCCTGCCCTGCTCTTCTGGCTGGGTTGTGTTGAACACTTGGACTGTTTGGTCTCAAACCCAGCTCTGTGTGTGGGAATTGTGTCACAGAACCACCCTCCTGCCTGGGTGAGGATGCAGAAGTGGGCACAGGTGACAGTGCTGTCCCTCACCCACATGGGTTTATCTTCCACATGAATCCATGCACAGGCATGTGAAGGGGTCAGGGCTGAAGCCCCCATCCGTGATGGCTCTCATCCTGTTTCTCCAGAGGGTTGCACTAACATCCAGGCTGAGCTGCTGCAGGAGATGTGTGCATTCAGAGACAGTCCCCATGCTGCTGGTGGAGGACTAGGGGAGCTGGGCAACCAAACTCAGCAGGTGCAGGACCCAGCATGGGGCTCACAGCTCCACCACCAGCTCATGCCCCAGTCGCAAGGACCCGTTGGGAGAAGAAGCTCTTCAGGAGCAGGATTTGGTCCTCCTGGCACGCAGAATGTGTCATCAGTCTCAGGGTAGGAGAACACAGTGTGCTGAGCTCCTCTTGGCAGAGAGAAAGCTGATGAATAGTTGACCCTCTGCGAGGTCTGGTGAATTATTGCTGTGAAATCTCAAGCTGCTGGAGCCAGCAGTGCTGTGGCCGCTCTCCCGGTGCCTGAGGAGGTTGCTTGGTCTGCCTGCAGGAGGTCCCAGATGGGGTCCAGATCAGCAAACCCTGCTGTTCCCAAACTGTGAGGGGGAGCAGGAGCAGCCCCTGCAGAGAGGAGGTTTGTTGAGCTCCATCTGCCTCCTCTTTCCGTTCCTTCTTTCAGGAAACAACTGATTCCACATGACTTGCGCCCATGGGTTGCTCAGCTGGTGGCACCTTGGTGCTCCACACTGGTGGTGCCATGCAGATCCAGAGGGAGGTGTGGAAGCCTCTCAGCACCCCTTACACCCACCCCAGCAGGGAGCAGGCAGCAGAGCTGGCACTGGAGGCACCTCCCTTCCCAAGGGATGGTGCCAACCGATCCAGGCAGCAGCCAGCAAGGAGCACAGACATCAGCATGAGAGGGGCAGGATGTGGCCAGGCTGGCAGCTGCAGGCAGAAAAGGGCAGCAGTGCTGCCTGCACTGCCTACACTGCCTGTGCTGCCTACACTGCCTGCACTGCTTGTGCTGCCTACACTGCCTGCACTGCCTGTACTGCATGTGCTGCCTACGCTGCCTGTGCTGCCTACACTGCCTGCACTGCCTGTACTGCACATGCTGCCTACACTGCCTGTGCTGCCTGCATTGCTTGTGCTGCCTACACTGCCTTCATTGCCTGTACTGCCTGTGCTGCCTACACTGCCTGTGCTGCCTGCATTGCTTGTGCTGCCTACACTGCCTGCACTGCCTGTACTGCCTGTGCTGCCTACACTGCCTGTGCTGCCTGCATTGCTTGTGCTGCCTACACTGCCTTCATTGCCTGTACTGCCTGTGCTGCCTACACTGCCTGTGCTGCCTGCATTGCTTGTGCTGCCTACACTGCTCGTACTGCCTGTACTGCCTGTGCTGCTTTCATTGCCTGTGCTGCCTACACTGCCTGGGCTGCCTGCACTGCTTGTGCTGCCTGCTTTGATTGTGCTGCCTATACTGCCTGTACTGCCTGTACTGCCTGTGCTGCCTACACTGCCTACACTGCCTGTACTGCCTGTGCTGCCTACACTGCCTGCACTGCCCACACTGCCCTGTACTGCCTGCACTGCCTGCTCTGTCTGTGCTGCCTGTACTGCCTGCACTGCCTGTGCTGCCTTCACTGCCCTGTACTGCCTGCACTGCCTGCTCTGTCTGTGCTGCCTGTACTGCCTGCACTGCCTGTGCTGCCTTCACTGCCTGTACTGCCTGCACTGCCTGCTCTGCCTGTGTGTCCTGCAGTGCCCACACTGCCCTGTACTGCCTGTGCTGTCTCCGCTACCTCTACTGCCTGCACTGCCCTACTCTGCCAGCACTGTCCAAGTGGGCTCAGGTCAGGACTGGTGTTTGGCAAAGCTCTGGTCTTCGGGAATGATGCTGGGGGTGCAACTAGACCCCGTAGGAGCTCCAGGGTTTCTCAACACACCTCTAACTAAGGTGGTGTGGTAGTGACCATGTGGACCAGTGTCCACTAGAGGTTGTATTGAGACCAGCAAATGCTTCCTGGAGCAGAAACGCAGGCTGGGGGTGCAGTAGTTTGATTTGATGATCTCCAAGGTGTCTTCCAGCCTCAGCAGTTCTATGATCCTGTGGATGCTCAGATACCCAGAGGTGTGGCAGGGCAGTGCTGGGCAGCAACAAGTGACAGGGCAAAAGGAAACTGAAGCTGCTCCAGGGGAGGTTCAGGTTGGATACTGGGAAAAATTTCTTCCCAGAAAGGGTTCTTAGGCACTGGAACAGGCTGCCCAGGGAGGTGGTGTAGCCACCATCCCTGGAGCTGTTTAAAAGACACGTGGCTGTGGTGCTGAGGGACGTGGATTAATGGCAGTGGCTTAGCATCAGTGGTGGGATTGTGAACTCCAGGTGAGCAGTTGGACTTGATGATCTCCAAGGTCTCTTCCAACCTCAACAGCTCTGTGATTCTATGGATGCTCAGATGCCTAGAGGTGTGGCAGGGCACCATTTGATTTCTCCAAGGGAAAGTGGAGGGGTGCAAAGGAATGAGAAGGGAGGCAGAGGCAGAAGGATGAGAGAGATGCAGAGAAATGCCAAGGGATGTGGAGGGATACAGAGGGATGTAGAGGGATGCAAAGGGATAGAGAGGGACATGGAGGGAGAGGGCTGCAGAAGGATGCAGAGGGAGAGAGATGCAGAGGGATGCAGATAGAAGTGGAAGGGATGCAAAGGAATGAGGAGGGATGTAGAGTGAGAAGGATGAGGGGTGTGGAGGGAGAGGGGTGTGGAGAGATGCAGAAGGGTGAGGAGGGATGTCCAAGGACAAGGACACTCATGCAGGGTACTCAAGGGTCAGAGCCAAGCTGTGGAGCTTCCTTATCCTGTTTTGTACAAACAGGGATTTTTTTCCCAGAGGAAACAGGCTCTGTGGGATTCAGTAACACAAAGCTTTTGATCCAGCCTCGGAAATCAGCGCCTTTTACATCCTCTGTCTGAGCACAGCCACTTCCAGTGGGCTTTGGAGGAAAGGCTGGGGGGGTGGCTGGGGAGGGGGAAAATAAATCCCAACCTTCTGTGAGCAATCCCAATGTTATTTACTTGATGGGATTTTATTTCTCAAATGTTTGAAAGTGGTTAGTGAGGGGGAAAAAGATGCTCCAAGGAAATCCTGTTAGAAAACACAGGCAATATTTTAATGAACATAAGATGTGGTTACATGGCTGGAGCTGGAGCTGGAGCCTGCCAGGAGATGCCTCTTTGGGGAGCTTAGATAAAATGTCTATGGAAAATCCATCCCAAGAGCTGCCTGCCTGATTTTCCAGCCCAGCAGGATGGATTCCCACTCCTGACAGGGCCAGGAAATTGATGAATTTGTTTCATGGACAAGTTTGGCACCAGGAATTGGCCAGGAAGATTGGTGAGGCCACACCTAAAATCCTGGGTTCAGGTTTGGCCCTCTCACTCCAAGAACATTGAGGGGCTGGAGTGTGTGCAGAGAAGGGTCTGGAGAACAGGGCTGAGGAGGAGCAGCTGAGGGAGCTGGGGTTGTAAAGCCTGGAGAAGAGGAGGCTGAGGGGAGACCTTCTGGCTGTCTACAACTGCCTGAAAGGAGGTTGGAGCCTGGTGGATGTTGGTCTCTTCTCCCTAGTATCAAGTGATAGAATGAGAGGAAATGGCCTGGAATTATGCCAGGGAAAATTTAAGTTGGCGATGAGGAAAAATGTTTTTGCTTCAAGAGTGGTCAGGGATTGGAACAGGCTGCCCAGGGAGGTGGTGGAGTTCCCATCCCTGAAGGTGTTCAAGAAATGTGTGGCCATGGCACTCTGAGACATGGTTTGGTAGCTGTGGTGGTCTTGGGTTGGCAGTTGGACTCGATCTTAGAGGGCTTTTCCAACCCAAACAATTCTGTGATTCTATGACACCAGCAGCCCAGGACAGATGGCTGCAGCAGGGAAGGTACAAGGAAACTTCATGCAAGCCAAAGCCAAGCTGCTGGCAGCAAGGAGGGAAGGTTTGAGCAGCCTGGCCACCAAACCCAGCTCTGAAGATGTGATTCCAAATGTGAAGCCTTAGTCTGGAGAGGGAATTCCATGCCAAATGCAAAGGCAGCCAAAAATTCAAGGCTGACAGAAGGAGAATCTGGGGGGTTGGTGGCCATGCAGTGTCACCTGCTCAGCACAAAGGATTCTCATGTCTCTGTCTCACTGCCTTGCACACTTGTGCCTTATGTGCCAAAACCACGACCAAGGTGCCAAGAGAGGTGGCTCTGCAGGGGTGACCCCACAGAAGGGACAACAAATGTGATCCCCCGGGCTGCCAGGGGAGATTCAGTGATGTGCTTCAGCCCATCAGGGAGGGAACTGCTGCAGGGACCTGGCACTACCATGGAGAGCTGGGGCAGAGCGGGCAGGAGCTGGCAGGAGCAGGCTGGAGCAGGCAGGAGCAAGCAGGAGCACACAAGAGCAGGGAGGAGCAGGCAGGAGCTGGCAGGAAGAGGCAGGAGCAGAGAGGAGCAGGAAGGAACAAGCAGGAGTGAGCAGGAACGGGCAGGAACAGGCAGGAGCAGGGAGGAGCAGGTGGGAGCTGGCAGGAGCAGGTAGAAGGCAGGCAGGTGGTCTCCCCTGATGTCTTGCTGCAGTCACTGTTGGGCTGGGTGCAGTCCTGTGAGCACAGCAATGAACTGCTGAAGCTCTTGAATCATTCCCAGCATCCGGGCACTAACAGAGCAGGGATAAGGTGGGGGGAGTGAGGGAATGTTCTGGAAACAGGGCAGTTTGGGGCGATATCCCAGCCAGGAAAAGCAGCTGGGAACGTTCAACATTCAGGAGAGGATTTCCATCTGAGCTTTTAGGGGGGGTTAATGGAGCATGGCCACATTTTGTGGATGAGATCCTTCAGCTCAAGGCAGATGGGTGGCTGGGGGACAATCCTGGAGGACAGCACTTCTGCCACCCCCTCTTGCCACAGCTCTCCTGGCCATATGCAGGGCTGAGGTTTGTGCTGTCTGGGGATGATTGAAATGCAATTTCAGGCTCTTCCTGACAATCCCAAACTTCCATTTGGAAAGATGCTGTCCTTAAATTGAGGGCATGAGCCCTGCCAGTGCTCCCAGCACACCCACAGGAAGGAACTCTGCAGATCCATCCGAGCAGAAAGCTCAGCCATCCTTTCCCTCATTCCCAGGACAGAAATGAGGGAAGGAGTAAAAAACCGAGAGGTAGATGATGAAAATAATAACAAACTCCTGATCCAAGTGCTGCTTTGCTCTTCATGGGGCCAGGGGGTACCTAGTCTGGTCTGGGGTGGGATGCTCCTCCTCCAAGAGCATCATGAAGGGTGAAGGGTCTGGAGAACAGGGCTGATGAGGAGCAGCTGAGGGAACCACGATGGTTCAGTCCGGAGAAAAGGAGCCTGAAGGAAGACCTCATTGCTCTCCACAGCTCCCTGAAAGGAGGTTGCAGTGAGGTGGGAGTTGGTCTCTTCTCCCTAGAATCAAGTGATAGAATGAGAGGAAATGGCCCGAAATTGTGCCAGGGAAAATCTAGGTTGGAGATGAGGAAAAATTTCTTTGCTGCAAGAGTGGTGAGGGATGGGAACAGGCTGCCCAGGGAGGTGGTGGAGTCCCCATCCCTGGAGGTGTTCAAGAAACATGTGACCATGGCACATGGGGTCATGGTTTGCTGGCCGTGGTGGTGCTGGGTTGGCAGTGGGACTGGATGATCTTAGAGGGCTTTTCCAAGCCAAACAATTCCATAATTCTATAATAATAATCACAAACCCCTGATCCAAGTGCTGCTTTGCTCTTCACAGGACCAGGGGGTGCACGGCTTGGTCACAGTGTTCTCAGGCTGGTCTGGGGTGGGATGCTCCAGCTCTGAGTTCATCCTTAGGGTCTTCATGCTTTTCCTTAGTGGCTTAGTCAGCTGTGGGGCAGGGTGGATGGATCCTGGGGGCATGCTTCCCAAAGCCACCCCAAACCCCATTATCCTGAGATGGGAAGCCTCCAGCCCCTCTCAGACACCTTCACCCTCCATCCAGGTTATTCCTGCAGCAGGGTTGAAGCGGCTGTTGGGCACTCCATTTCTATAAAGACGGGAGGCAATGAGGTCTGAGCGCCTGGTGAGCTCTCAATGCTGCATTAGCTCCTGGAAAGAGGATTTCCTCCATTTACCGAGAGTACAAATCAGCGGAGCAGGATTTACAAACCCATCCCGACGCGAGGTGACAGCCGGGGATGAATCCCCCGCCCCAGGCACACGCTGTACCTCCACAAACATCTCCCAGCAGAAATACCTTGGAGAAAGAGCGAGGGAAACTTCTGAAGCCTTCGTGTGCTGGCAGCGAGACGGCGGCAGAGTCATCGGGGAGATGAATGGAGCTAATGTCACCAGAGCTAATGTCACCAGGGAGGTGCTGCTGCCTCCTGCTTTATTTTTATCCAAAGCTCAGGTCCCAGCCTGCTCTGAAACAGTTCCATTTGTCTTGGTGGCAGAACTTCCTCAAAAGAAAATTTCCCCAAGAATCTCTCTACTTCATTCAGACTTTTTTTTTTTTTTTTTTCATTCCCCAACCGAAACAAGGGGGAGAAATTGTTCCTCGTGTCCAACCTAAGCCTCTCCTGGGGAAACTCCAGGCTGTTTTCCTCTTGTCCTATTGTTTGTTCCTTGGGAGAAGAGACCAACCCCCACCTCCCTCCAACCTCCTTTCGGGGAGCTGTAGAGAGCAATGAGGTCTCTCCTCAGCCTTCTTTTATCCAGGTTGAACAATCCCAGTTCCCTCAGCTTGCTCCTTGTATGACTTGTTCTCTAAAATGCCCAAAACGTGCATGGAACAGAGGTTTGGAGGCTCTCTGTGCCCATGTGGGGACTTGTTCTCTAAAATGCCCAAAACTTGCATGGAGCAGAGGTTTGGAGGCTCTCTGTGCCCATGTGGGGACAGCCCAGGTCCCCTCTAGCACAGCCTGGTCCTTCCCTGGCCATTTAAGAAGGGAAGCCTTCAAACCAGATTGACTTCTCAGATGTGGTTGGGTTCCTCCTGCCATGCTGCTGTCAGAAGTACCTGGAAATGATGATTATCCTCTAGGAACTCAAACAAAAACAACAGCAAAAAACCCACACCAAATCCCTTCTCAGAGCCAGATGACACCCAGGGATTTTTAATTTGCTGAGTCGTTACCTGCTGGGAGGAAGAGAGCCAAGTGCCTTCTCCTCGCCTTCCCTCATCAGCAGGCTTTGTCACAGCATTTGTGTCACCAGGAGACACCCACCAGTGACCTGACACGCATGCTGTGCATGGATGTGTGAGGAACATCTGACAAAGCCCCTCTCCACCACCCCCTTCAGATAGCAAAGCTCTTCTGGAGATGCTTGTCGAGTGCAGGAGCAATGGCACACGCTGCCAAGGCTGCTTTGGTGGCAGCAGAAGAGCTGCAGATTGAAGAGGTGGCCCTGAGGGGAGCCCAGCTGACTCCTGCAGCACAGAGAGGTCCAGCCCTGCACCCCTTCACCCCCAGCACGTGGGGTAGGAAGGAGCCTTGAGGGGTGACATCGGAAGGTGGAAGGGGTGACAGCGCCTGGCTAGCTCAGTCGGTAGAGCATGGGATTCTTAATCCCAGGGTCGTGGGTTCGAGCCCCACGTTGGGCGTATTCCTCTGATGAGGAGGCTCAGGGGGGACCTTATTGCTGCCTACAACTACCTGAAGGGAGGCTGTAGCCAGGTGGGGTTGGTCTCTTCTCCCAGGCAACCAGCGGCAGAAGGAGAGGACACAGTCTCAAGCTGTGCCCAGGGGAAGTTCAGGCTGGATGTTAGGAAGAAATTCTTCACAGAAAGAGAGATTGGCCATTGGAATGGGCTGCCCAGGGAGGTGGTGGAGTCACTGTCTCTGGAAGTGTTTAAAACAAGACTGGATGAGGAACTCAGAGCCATGGTTTAGCTGATCAGGTGCTGTTGGCTGATAGGTTGGACTTGGATGATCTCAGAGGTCTTTTCCAACCTGGTTAATTCTGTGTGAGATTCTGTGAGGGCTTTGAGCTCAGTCCAGTTGTGCCTGATGAACAAAGCAGGAGGTTGCTTAGGTGTTGAAGGACGGAAGGATGTTGAGGGGCTGGAGCAGGTCTAGAGGAGGACAAGGAAGCTGGTGAAGGGTCTGGAGAACAGGGATGGCGAGGAGCAGCTGAGGGAGCTGAGGTTGTTCAGCCTGGAGAAAAGGAGGCTGAAGGAAGACCTCATTGCTCTCCACAGCTCCCTGAAAGGAGGTTGCAGTGAGGTGGGAGTTGGTCTCTTCTCCCTAGTATCAAGTGATAGAATGAGAGGAAATGGCCTGAAATTGTGCCAGGGAAAATTTAGGTTGGAGATGAGGAAATATTGCTGCAAGAATGGTCAGGGATGGGAACAGGCTGCCCAGGGAGGTGGTGGAGTCCCCATCCTTGGAGGTGTTCAAGAAACCTGTGACCATGGCACATGGGGTCATGGTTTGCTGGCCATGGTGGTGCTGGGTTGGCGGTGGGACTGGATGATCTTAGAGGGCTTTTCCAAGCCAAACAATTCCATAATTCTGTAATAATAATCACAAACCCCTGATCCAAGTGCTGCTTTGCTCTTCACAGGACCAGGGGGTGCACGGCTTGGTCACAGTGTTCTCAGGCTGGTCTGGGGTGGGATGCTGAGATCATCCTTAGGGTCTTCATACTTTTCCTAACACTACCTGGTTTAATCAGCTGTGGGGCAGGGTGGATGGATCCTGGGGGAATGCAGGAGGTTGCTTAGGTGTCGAAGGACAGAAGGATATTGAGGGGCTGGAGCAGGTCTAGAGAAGGACAAGGAAGCTGGTGAAGGGTCTGGAGAACAGGGCTGGTGAGGAGCAGCTGAGGGAAGTGGTCACGTTCCGGGTGCTGCGGCTCCAGTATGGAGCTGGGCTGTACTGGTTGAGCTGGGGGAGCAGCTGTGCTGTCAAAATCCCAAATTGTTTTGACATAATGAGGATCCAGCAGCAGAAATCTGCTTTATTAGATGCTTTAGAGGGAAAAGATGAAGCAAAGGGGGAGGTGAGTGGCTGACAAACAGCATTACGTCTGCTGTATGAGGCTGGGGAATGGTGGTGGGGAGCAGGATGTACCCTGTGCCTTGAGTGTGGGATGGGATGACCCCTGGACTGAGACCACACCTTGAATCCTGGGTTCAGTTTTGGGCCACTCACTGTGTTGGAAAAGCCCTCTAAGATCATCCAGTCCAACCATCCACCTAAGACCACCATGGCCAGCAACCCCCTGTCCCAAAGTGCCATGGCCACAGGTTTCTTGAACACCTCCAGGTATGGAGACTCCACCACCTCCCTGGGCAGCCTGTTCCGATGCCTGACCACTCTTGCAGCAAAGAAATTGTTCTTCATCTCTAACCTAACCCTCCCCTGGCACCATTTCAGGCTGTGCAGTCCAGATCTGAAAGGTCTTTTCCAACCTGGGCATTTCTGTGATGCTGTGACTCCGCCATGCCAGGGTTTTGCAGGCTGGCTGAGGGCACAGGAATGGGCCTGGGGAGTGCCAGGCTCTGTCCTCATTCCCAGCAGCCTGTGTGTGATCGATGGAGCCCAATAACTGTAATCACCACCACCATCAGTAACTCACCACTTCTCCTGCCTCCCTGCTCACTGGCAGCAGGGCTCGTTGCAGCCTGTCAGGAGTCATTAGGTGTTGGAGCTCCGGCGCTCCAGAGGAGCTCAGCAGGGTCCTCTCAAGGGCACTCTGTGGGCAGCAGCAGCAGGCAGAGCTGGGCAGCTTTCTGCACAGACCCTGCAAGGGGAGAAAATGCACCCAAGCATTGCTTGGGAACAAGTTTTGCCCTCCCAGGACAGATCCTTTGAGGACTGGAACAGGCTGCCCAGGGAGGTGGTGGATGTCCCCTCCCTGGAGGTGTTCAAGGCCAGGTCTTGAGCATCCTGGGCTAGTGGGAGGTGTCCTGCCTGTGGCAGGGGGTTGGAACTAGGTGGTCTTTAAGGTCCCTTCCAACCCAAACAATTCTGTGATTCCATGGTTCTGTGACAAGGCAGCAGAAGACAGAAGGGAGCAGGGGAAGGAGAGGTTCTCCTCTGCCCCAGGGGTCTGTGTTTGGTGCTGGCCAGGGCCATCCTGAAGTGTAACTTGGCCAAGACCAGGGTTTGGCACCAGGGATTTACCAGGAAGACTGTTGAGGTCACACCTCAAGTCCTGGGTTCAGTCCTGGGCCCCTCACTCCAAGAAGGACATTGAGGGGCTTGAGATGGTCCAGAGAAGAGCAACAAAGCTGGTGAAGGGTCTGGAGAACATGGCTGGTGAGGAGCAGCTGAGGGAACTGAGGTTGTTTAGCCTGGAGAAGAGGAGGCTGAGGGGAGAACTCATTGCTCTCTACAGCTCCCTGAAAGGAGGTTGGAGGCAGGTGAGGGTTGGGCTCTTCTCCCAAGGAACAAGTGACAGGGCAAGAGGAAGTGGCCTCAAGTTGCCCCAGGGGAGGTTTAAACTGGACATGAGGAACAATTTCTTCCCCAAAAAGGATGTCAAAGCCTGGCCCAGGCTGCCCAGGGCAGTGGTTGAGTCCTCATCCCTGGAGGGTTTTCAAAGCTGTGGGTGTGATGCTGAGGGCCATGGTTTAGCTGTGATGGCTTAGCAGCAGTGCTGGGATTGGGAGCTGCAGGCAAGTGGCTGCACCTGATGGTCTCCAAGGTCTCTTCCAACCTCAACAGCTCTATGCTTCTATGGAAACCTGATGGGAAACTACCTCTGATGGCTTTGCTCCTCTGCTGCCTGCTGTTCCCCCCTGCCCCTGTATCTATGCTGCAGCCCCAGGGTCATTAATCACTGCCATTAATCACCACCCACCGTCAGCAGTGGTGGCACCAAGCTGGGACCAGTCAGCATGTGACAGGTTGTGTCATTCCCACACTGTGAATCTCTTGATTCCTCCCTAATTGGATGAGCCTTTTTAATTGGTCTTCCTCGTTAGCTGCTGCTAAGGGAGCAGCCACCCAGTTCCTGGGAGCCTGCATCCCTTTGGGAAGGAGCTGGGATGATCCCTACAGATCTGGGAATCTACCAGGACTACTCTGTGCTGGGAGTGATGCTGGGGTGCCAGGGCTGAGGGGCATCATGGGGACCTGCAGGATGCTTTGGAGGAGCATCAGCAGGAACCCCAAAGCCATTGGTGCAGCAGGAGCTGGAGTGGCCCAAACAAGTCCCTGTGAGTCCAGGTCTCATTGATTCCAGCTCCATGAAGCAGAACTGGTGAAGAAAATCCATTTTCCTCCTTGCTTGGAGAGGTTTGTGATTTCCAGGCATCTGTCAGGCCACTCTGGATGGTTGGAGCAGTTAGGAGCTTCCAGGGAGCGCAGGGAGGTGGCAGAGGAGATGTTTCCAGGTTTCAATCCCATATTCCCAGTGGTGTCCTTGCTCCCAGAGAAGTGTCAGACACAGGAGGTGTGGATTCACCTCTGAAGGGGGTTTTAAAAGAGGGTTTCATTAGCTGAGCCCAAACCCAGTGCTGCCACCTTGGACCAGAAATCCACTCACCCAAGGCCAGTCCCAGAATCACAGAGTGCATTGGGCTGCAAGGGACCCTCCAAGGCCATCTGCAGTCAGCAGGGACATCTCCAGCTAGATCAGGCTGCTGGGGGCCTCAGACCTGTCTCAGCCCAGCACTGAGGCTGAGCTGTCTGCTGGCATCTGCTGCCACCCAGGACTGTCCCAGCCCTGTGTCCCCTGCCAGCACAGCAACTCCCTGAGCATCTTGCCCAGCCCTGCTCTGCCCATGGGCAGCAGATTTTGGTGAAAGGTTTTTCCTTTCCAGCTTTGCTGCTGGGCACAGAATGGTGGCTGGGTGGGCAGTGGGGAGGGGACCTTGGTCCTTCCTGACCACAGGCTCGGTGCCACTGCCAACATCCTGGCCTGGTAATGAGGTTTCCATGGCAACCTGATTTGAGAACTGCTGGTGACATGGATGTAGATTTCAAAGTGAAATATTCAGACCACAAAGAAACCCCTGCCCAACTGGACAGCAGGGTAAAGTGGTTTGGAAGATCCTTAGGGCCACCAGAGCCTCTGTGGCATTAGGAAATCCATGAAAAGGGAAGGAAAAAGTGTCCTGACCCCATCTCAGCACCCAGCCAGATCTCTGCTCTGAACCCAGCGTGGCCCTGAGCTCCAGGGCAGGATCAGATCAGCAAGGAAAGCTGCAAGATGATGCATCACTTGGGGACTGCAAAGGAATCCTTCCAGGGATTCTCCAGCCCACAGGAGGGGAAAAAAAGTCCTGAAGCTCCTTCACCTCTGCTGCAGCCTCCTCCTGAGCCTGGGCATTGCTGATCTTCTGATCTCCTGTGAATTGCTCTTTGGGACAGCTCTGGTGAGCACAGGCTGGGTGGCTCCATCTCACACCCCAAAGCACCCCACCCCACCTCAGAGGACCCCAGAGCACTCCAGGGCACCCCAGAGCTTATTGTGAAGATCCATCTGCTTTGGACAAGCCCTGGGAATCGCTCCAGGGCACTCAGACTGCCTGGGAAGGTGTGATGGTCATGAGTTCCTGGAGAGCAGGACCAAGGGCTGGAGTCATGGGGCTACCCTCACCCCTGGGCTGTCATCCCACAGGGCAGGAGGACCCTGGGACAGGTACTGCTCCTGTGTCCCTTGCCTGGGCACCAAACCATGGGAGAATTGTCCTTCTGGCTCTCTTCAGCTTCTTGAAAGGTTGTAGACAAGTGGGGGTTGGTCTCTTCTCCCAAGAAACAAGCGATAGGACAGGAGGAAATGGTTTCAACCTGCACCAGAGGAGGTTTAGGTTGGACATGAGGAACAATTTCCTCCCCTTGAGGGTTGTCCAGGCCTGGCCCAGGCTGCCCAGAGCAATGGTGGAGTTCCCATTCCTGGAGGGGAGGTTTCAAAGCTGTGGAGATGTGGTGCTGAGGACCGTGGTTTGGTGGTGCCCTGGCAGTGCTGGGTTCAGGGTTGGTCTGGATGGCCTGAAAAGTCTCTTCCAACCAAAACAACTCTGTGGTCTGATGACATTCTCTTATCTCAGAGACATGAAGGCTGGCTGAAAGCCATCCGGGAGCCCTCCTGCTCCCCAGGGCCCAGGTGCCTGCTGCCAGCCCTGGCTCCCACCCGCCGGCTGGGTGCCCTGCCAGGAGCCAGCGCTTCCGACAGCCGCTAAGTATAAACCGCGGGGAGGGAGAGTGGGCTGCAGGCATCCTCCCCAGAGCCCAGCTCCCCTCCTGGCTCTGTGCTCACTGCTATCCAGGCAGATCCCAGAATAGACCTGAAGATGAGCTGTCTCTCTGCATTAAGGTCCCTTGTGCTCCAAAGCAGCCTGGCCGGTTCTGTCCCTTCTGTCCCCGGAGCCAGGCTGGCAGCGCTGTGCACACTGCGGTGCCCGGGGGGCAGGAGGGGCTTGTGTGGAGCTCAGGATCTTTGCCCAGGGAGGCTGTGGGTGCTCCCTCCCTGGAGGTGTGCAAGGTTAGGTTGGATGGGGCCTTGAGCAAGCTGGTCTGGTGGAAGGTGTCCCTGCCCATGGAACTGGATGACTTTTGAGGTCTCTTTCCAACCCAGAGACCATTCTGCGATCTGTGATCTAGAGAAGACTTTCCAGTCTCCAGCCATCCTGATCAAGAATCACAGAATCACAGATTCAGCCAGGGTGGAAGAGGACTCCAAGATCATCCAGTCCAACCAATCACCCAACCCTAACTAATCAACCAGACCATGGCACTAAGTGCCTCATCCAGGCTTTTCTTAAACACCTCCAGGGATGCTGGCCCCACCACCTCCCTGGGCAGCCCATCCCAAGGGGCAATCTCTCTTTCTGGGAAGAACTTCTTTCTAAGATCAAGCCTAAACTTCCCCCTGCACAGCTTGAGACTGTGTCCTCTTGTCTTGTCACTGGTTGCCTGGGAGAACAGACCAACCCCCAGCTGGCTACAACCTCCCTTCAGGTAGCTGTAGACAGCAATGAGGTCTCCCCTGAGCCTCCTCTTCTCCAGGCTACAGACACAAGATAACCTCCTTGTACATCCTGATAGCATTTCCCTCCTCCAGAGCTGCTTTAGCAGCTTAGACCCAGGTCAGCAGCATTTCTGTCCCCACCAGCTCAGCACTTGTGCAGAGCAGGGTGGATTTGGGCTGGGAGAGCAGCTGCTGGCCACCCATTCTGGGCTTGGGCAGGGAGAGGAAGCCTAAAGAGAGCCCCTGCAAAACTTGCCAGGGAAGGAGAGCTGACACTGGTACTGCCTCAGGGCCCAATTCCTCCCCATCACTCCATGGCAGGATGTCCATAATCCCATGGCAGGATGCCCATGGCCCCACAGCAGGATGCTTATGGAGGCCAGGCTCCACTTTGGGGTGGGATGAAGAGGAAAGCAGAGACCTTCAGAGCCTAGCAGAAGGTTTGGGGGCTCCCAGGCCACCCCACCAGCAGCGTGTGTGGGGACACCAAGGCACTCCCTGGGGGGAGATTATGGAGAGCTGATGGAAGCTGGTGGTTGCAGATGACATGTGTGAAATGGCTCCTAATGTGCTGAGGGAATCAGCTAATGAATTTGCTGAACCACTGCTCATTAAAGAATTAATTCTTGAAGCCATGGGAAGCATAAGGCAGAGGCCAGGAAGCTCGTGGTGGCTGGGACTGGCTTGTGTGAGGCTGGGTCTAAGGCTCAGCTGGCTGAGAGCAGGGAGCAGAGGCTTGGGGTGGGCATGGACATCTCCTGGATGTCCCAAGGAGCTTGAGGTGGGCATGGACATCTCCTGGATGTTCCAGGGAGCTTGGCGTGGGCATGGACATCTCCTGGATGTCCCAAGGAGCTTGGGGTGGGCATGGACATCTCCTGGATGTTCCAGGGAGCTTGAGGTGGGCATGGGCATCTCCTGGATGTCCCAAGGAGCTTGGGGTGGGCATGGACATCTCCTGGATGTCCCAGGGATCTGGAGATAAGGAGAACCAGGCTGAGTAAGAGCAGCTCATGAAAGGGCTCTGTGGGAGTGAGGACAGACTGCTTTGGCATAGCCCAGCAGGAGGAGAGGTGAGCCCTGAGCAGAGGGGAAGGTCCCACACTCCTATAGACATGGACAAAACCACATCTCCAGCCTTGGACAAGCAGATTCTGGAAACTCCATCTTTCAGGCTGACTCTCCTGGACTCTGCCTTTCCCTGTTGTGTTCCCTGTTCTGGTTCTCAGCAGGAACTGCTTTGATTCCTCAGAAGATGAAGCCAGCTTTCAGTAGGCTGCTTCCCCCATCCCATGGTGTGTCTGTCCCCTCTGATCCTATCACTTTTTGCACGTGAGAAGAGACCAAGCCTCACCTGGCTCCAACCTCCCTTCAGAGAGTTGTAGAGAGACAGAAGGTCTCCCCTGGGCCTCCTCTTTTGCAGACTGAACAACCCCAGCTCCCTCAGCTGTTCCTCATGTCTTGTGTCCCAGTCCCTTCACCAGCTTCTTTGCTCTTCTTTGGAGCTGGTCCAGCACCTCAATGTCCTAAGCACTTCTGCTTGCAGAAGGCAGAGATCAAGCTCTCCCCATTTCAAAAGAGAAGGCTCCAAGGAGACCTTCTGGTGGCCTTCCAGTACCTGAAGGGGGCTACAGGAGAGCTGGGGAGGGACTTTTGACAAGGGCTTGTAGTGATAGGATGAGAGGCAATGGCTTTGAGCTGCAAGAGGGGAGATTGAGACTGGAGATTAGGAAGAAACTCTTTACATTGAGGGTGGGAAAACACTGGAACAGGTTGCCCAGGGAGGATTCACCTCCCTGGAGGTGTTCAAGGCCAGGTCAGGTGGGACCTTGAGCAGCTTTATCTAGTAGGAGGTGTCCCTGCCCATGGCTGGAACTGGATGATCTTTAAGTTCCCTTCCATCCCAAACCATTCTGTGAGTCTATGGTGATTCTATGACTGGGGCTCCAAAACCTCACAGGGAGCTGAGGGGACTGGAAGGATGGTCTGTGAGCACCTCACATTAAGCATCTTCCCTGGCAACAGCAGTTTCCATGGAAAATGTGGACTCTTGGAGCTTTTTGCAGCGTGCTCAGAGCTGCACTGCTGTGACCAGCTCCTTGGAGCCATCTCTGGGCTGTAAAGCCCTGTCCCACCATTAACCTCCCCAGCCAGGCTCTCATTGCTCTTTCTGTCCCACATTTCCCTGCCCAACCATCAACCCAACCCCACCATGGCCATCAAACCATGTCCCCAGGTGCCATGGCCATACTTTTCTTGAACACCTCCACGGATGGGGACTCCACCACCTCCCTGAGCAGCCTGTTCCCATTCCTGACCACTCTTGCAGCAAGGACATTTCTCCTCATCTCCAACCTAAGTTTTCCCTGGCACCCTTTCAGGCCATTTCCTCTCCTTCTATCACCTGAGACTAGAGAGAAGAGACCAACTCCCACCTCACTGCAACCTCCTTTCAGGGAGCTGTAGAGCAATGAGGTCTACCCTCAGTCTCTGCTTCTCCAAGCTGAACAACCCCAGTTCCCTCAGCTGCTCCTTACCAGACCTGTTCTCCAGTAGCAGGAGCTCCATCAGCCACATCTCCCCAGGGGGCTGATTCCATGCCACTGGCACAGCTCCAGTTCCCCACCCAACAGTGCCCAGGTCCCACTTTTCCCTCTTGTTTTTTTGTTTGTTTGTTTGTTTGTTTTTCAGATAGTGGATCAGGAGCAGTGCTGGTCCCCACCAGCCCAGATCCTCTTGGTGTGGATGAGCTGATGGACAAGACAGCTGGTGGAGGTGGAGAGCTTGGGCATGCCACAGGTTTGACTGGCAGAGCCAAGGAGCTAGGGCAAACCATGGATTCAGCTGGAAGATCTGGGGAGCTTGGACACACCATGGGTTCAGCTGGCAGAGTTGAGGAGCCTGGGCATGCCATGGATTCATCTGGAAGATCTGGAGAGCTTGGGCACACCATGGGTTCAGCTGGAAGATCTGGAGAGCTTGGGCACACCATGGGTTCAGCTGGAAGATCTGGGGAGCCTGGGCACACCGTGGGTTCAGCTGGAAGATCTGGGGAGCCTGGGCACACCATGGGTTCAGCTGGAAGACCTGGGGAGCCTGGGCACACCGTGGGTTCAGCTGGAAGATCTGGGGAGCCTGGGCACACCGTGGGTTCAGCTGGAAGATCTGGGGAGCCTGGGCACACCATGGGTTCAGCTGGAAGATCTGGAAAGCTTGGGCACAGCCTGGGTTCAGCTGGAAGATCCAGAGAGCTTGGGCATGCCACTGCCCTCAACCTGCTGCCAGCCATGGAGGATGGCACCAGCCCAGCAGCGGAGGAGACGATGCTGCCGGTGCAGAGCCACATCCTGCCCACACCCACCACCGCCCCCAGTGCTGGTGACAAGCCAACTTTCCCTGTTAAGAAGAAGCCTCCTACTCTAAAACAAGCAAATGCAGCAAGGAAGCACCCAAGACCCAAGCCCACCCCACCAGGACACCCCAGGGTTGCCTCACTGACCAGCACGCCGGGCTCCAGGCTCCCTACCGCCTCCCAGGACCCACACACGCTGGCAGAGGTGGCAACCAGGGCAGGAGACACAGAGCAGAACCCCTCTGAACTGCCCTGGGGTGAGCAGACCACCACCAGCCGCCCTGCTCTGCAGATCTCCCCTTCCACCCTGCCACCAGAGGTTCCTCAGCCCTTCCCTGGCAGCGCAGCTGACGCCAAGGAGGCTCCGACTGCGGCTCCCACCGGTGCCACTGAGAGGGAGGTGCCTGGCCCTGCATCAGAAGAAAGCCAAGAAACCACCACCTCCACCATCATCACCACCACTGTCATAACCACAGAGCCCACACCAGGTAAGCCAGCCTGCCCACACGGGGCTGGGGAGCACAGGCATGGGGTGGTGCCAGCTGCTGGGGAGCAGGCAGCAGCACCCGGGGCTGGGGTTTGGGCTGATGGATTGTGCCCCAAACCTTCTGTGCCTCGGTGGGGTTGGCTGCTGGAGGAGGGAGCTGGGGTTTAGGGTAGTGCTGGGGTTTAGGGTGGTGCTGGGGTTTAGGGTGGTGCTGGGGTTTAGGGTAGTGCTGGGTTTGAGGGTGGTGCTGGGGTTGAGGGTGGTGCTGGGGTTTAGGGTGGTGCTGGGGTTTAGGGTAGTGCTGGGGTTGAGGGTGGTGCTGGGGTTTTAGGATGGTGAGTGCCCTTGGCTACCACTGTAGCAGGGAGATGGATGCTGGGGTTTAGGGTGGCAGTAGCATAGAATCATAGACTCATAGAATTGTCAGGGCTGGAAGGGACCTCAAGGCTCAGCCAGTCCCAACCCCCCTGCCATGGGCAGGGACACCTCACACTACAGCAGGTTGCTCACAGCCACATCCAGCCTGGCTGCAAAAACCTCCAGGGATGAGGCTTCCACCACCTCCCTGGGCAACCTGTTCCAGTGTCTCACCACCCTCATGGTGAAAAACTTCTTCCTAACATCCAATCTGAACCTACCCATTTCTATTTTTGCTCCATTCCCCCCAGTCCTATCAATCCCTGACACCCTCAAAAGTCCCTCCCCAGCTTTCTTGTAGCCCCCTTCAGATACTGCAAGGCCACAAGAAGGTCTCCTCAGAGCCTTCTCTTCTCCAGACTGAACAGCCCCAACTCTCTCAGTCTCTCCTCATAGCAGAGGTGCTCCAGCCCCCTGATCATCCTCATGGCCCTTCTCTGGACATGTTCCAGCACCTCCAGATCCTTCTTGTAATAGGGGCTCCAGACCTGGATGCAGTACTCCAGGTGGGGTCTCACCAGAGCAGAGCAGAGGGGGAGAATCACCTCCCTTGCCCTGCTGGCCACACTTCTGCTGCTGCAGCCCAGGCTCTGCTTGGCTTTCTAGGCTGCAAGTGCTCACTGCTGGCTCGTGTTGAGCTTCTCATCCCCCAGCACCCCCAAGTCCTTTTCTTCAGGGCTGCTCTCCAGCCAGTCCCTGTCCAGCCTGGATTTGTGCTTGGGATTGCCCTGACCCAGATGCAGGACTTGCACTTGGTCTTGTTGAACCTCCTGAGGTTGGCTTGTGCCCAGCTCTCCAGCCTGTCCAGGTCCCTCTGGATGGATCCCTTCCCTCCAGCCTGTCTGCTGCACCACACAGCTTGGTGTCATCAGCAAACTTGCTGAGGGTGCACTCAACGCCACAAGCACCCTAGCCCTTGGTTTTCAATCCCCGCAGGACTCCACCAGTGCCCTGGGCAGCCTGGGACAGGCCTTGGCAACCCTTTTGGGGAAGAAATTGTTCCTCATGCCCAACCTAAAACCCAACTGCTGGGTTTTAGGGTGGTGGGAACACTGGAGCAGAGATTTGGGTGCTGGGTTCTAAGGTGGTGGGAGTATCCCAGTCCCTGCTTTTCATTTCTTCCAGGGGTGGATAGGACAAGGGGCAATGGATATAAACTACAGCACAGGAGGTTCCACCTCAACATGAGGAGGAACTTCTTCACTGGGAGGGTCACAGAGCACTGGAACAAGCTCCACAGAGGGGTTGTGGAGTCTCCTTCTCCTTCTCCTTCTCCTTCTCCTTCTCCTTCTCCTTCTCCTTCTCCTTCTCCTGGGACTTTCCAGCCCCATCTGGATGTGTTCCTGTGTGCCCTGTGCTAGGTTCTCTGGTCCTGCTCTGGCAGAGGGGTTGGACTTGATGACCTTCAGAGGTCCCTTCCAACCCCTGTGATCCTATGATCCTATGAAGACTCCACCACTGCCCTGGGCAGCCTGGGCCAAGCCTTGGCAACCCTTTTGGGGAAGAAACTGTTCCTCATGCCCACCCTAAACCCCAGGTGTTGTGTTTAAGGGTGGTGGGAACAGGCAGGCGCAGGAAGGAGCAGCTGGCTGAGTTGTTGCCCTGGAGCTCTCAGTGACATGAGTTTCTCCCAGTTCTCTGCAGCATGAACTTCCACGAGCCTGAGGGCTACATTGACTCCACAGACTACCCACCCCTGCCCCTGCACAGCTTCCTGGAGTGCACCTACAACGTCACAGTCTACACCGGCTACGGCGTGGAGCTCCAGGTGAGGAGCAGGAGGGGAGGGGGGAGCAGCATGCTCTGACCTCCTCTGCTTGCTGGGGGTCACAGCCTTGGGAACCTGCTCAAAAACCCCTTCCCAGGGGGTCAAAAAACCAAAACCAAAACTGGTTTTATGAGGCTGTGTAATAAAATAAGGAGGGACTGGGGAGATCCTGAGCCTCAGCAACCATCAGAGAGCTCCAGCGGCCTGCAGTTAACTTAATGAGGAGGCTCTGGTGGGCAGTTTGCTGAAAAGGTTCTCAGGTGTCATGGGAAGCAACAATGCTGCCTCCAGCCCTTGCTGCCCAGCTTGCAAGGTGGGTGAGAAGGGCACCAGCATCCTGGGTTTTACCAGGAACAGTGTGGCCAGCAGGACCAGGGCAGGAATCGCAGTGTTGGGCACTGGTGGGGCCACAGCTTGAACACTGTGCTCAGTTTTGGACTCCTCACTCCAAGAAGGACATTGAAGGGTTGAAGTTGGTCTAGAGAAGGGCAACAAAGCTGGTGAAGGGTGTGGAGAACAGGGCTGGTGAGGAGCAGCTGAGGGAGCTGGGAGGAGGAGGCTGAGGGGAGACCTCATCGCTCTCTACAGCTCCCTGAAGGGAGGATGGAGCCAGGTGGGGGTTGGGCTCTTCTCCCTATGTCCCAAATGATAGGACAACAGGAAACGGTTTCAACCTGCACCAGAGAAGGTTTAGATTGGACATGAGGAACAATTTCTTCCCTTGAGGGTTGTCAAGGCTTGGCCCAGGCTGCCCAGGGCAGTGGTGGAGTCCCCATCCCTGGAGGGGTTTCAGAGCTGTGGATCTGTGGTGCTGGTGGTGGTGCCCTGGCAGTGCTGGGCTAAGGGTTGGATTTGATGATCTGGAAGGTCTTCTCCAAACAAACTGATTCTATGATTCCTCTGCTTTGGGTGTGTCATTGGGGGGGGATGTCCCAGGATGCCCTTTCTCATGGCCAAGACCTTTCCAAGCTCTGTGGGGTGCTGCAGAGCTTTGAGCTACCTGCAAGCAGTTTGGGGTTGGATCTCAGAGGCTTCTCTGTTGCCTCCCAGGCTCCTACTCTCCCTCAGCATCCCAAGCCCTGTGCTGTGCCATCCTATCAGAGCAGGGTCTGGTCCAAGCAGGTGTGTTCCACCAGCTCTTCCCAAAATGCCATGGCAAAGCTGGGAGCAGGACAGGAGCCTTGGCACATCCCAGACACCCTCAGCCTCCTCACCCTCTGCTCTGCCATCCTCTCTGGTTCTTGCACTTTCCCCATTTCCATCCAATTAAAACCCATTCCCTTTTAATTAGTGTCATTAAGGACATGCATTAAAAGGAGCAGTGGTTCCAGCAGGCTGATTGCTGCCATCCCTCCTGGAAGGGCCTGACTCTCTCAGCACAGATGCCACCGTGGGTGCCAGCCTTGGTGCAGAGGTTGCCTTGGGAGGTGGCAGAGCCAGGCAGGGATGAGCAGGGGGGGAGGTGTGGGGGTGTGTGTCAGACACTTTTCCATGGCAGCAGCTGTCTCCCCAAATCTGCAGGGTGCTGAAGACAAGCTGCTTCATCCCTAGCCCATCAGGTGCCACCACTCCTGACCTCACTCCATTGTGAGCTGAGACTTTAATGGAGCATAAAATTAGCCTCTCCACTCCCCCAAGCTCTGCACTTCACTCTGCTGCTGCTTCAGAGCCTTTCAGACAAATTAAATCACTACAGCAGGTCCTCAGCTGGAGCTGGGCTCAGCAGGCACTGTGCAGCCCAGCTGGCAGCAGCTCCTAGGGTGCCCGAGGTGCCCATGGGCAGCTGGGTAGGGCTGAGCCACCAAAGCTGGAGCAGGCTGGGCTCTGGGGCTGCAGGCAGCGGTGCTGAGCACTTCAGAGCTGCTGCCTGCAGCTGAGTGCAGCACAAATCCTGCACATGCCCTGCCCCAGGGTGGGCAGCAGCTCTGTGGGGATGAGGGAGAAGGGAAGGAGATGCCAGTGCCCCTCCACTGATGCCCGTGGACCAGGACTGATGTTCTCCAGCATCAGTGAGTGCCTGCCCATCACTGCAGGCAGCCAGCTCTGCAGGAGGCTTTCTTCATGGAATCAGAGAATTGTCAGGGTTGGAAGGGATCTTGAGGATCATCTGCTTCCAACCCCCCTGCCACGGGCAGGGACACCTCACACTACAGCAGGTTGCTCACAGCCACATCCAGCCTGGCTGCAAAAACCTCCAGGGATGAGGCTTCCACCACCTCCCTGGGCAACCTGTGCCAGTGTCTCACCACCCTCATGGGGAAAAACTTCTTCCTAACATCCAATCTGAACCTACCCATTTCTATTTTTGTTCCATTCCCCCCAGTCCTATCACTCCCTCACACCCTCAAAAGTCCCTCCCCAGCTTTCCTGTAGCCCCCTTAAGAGCCTGGAAGGCCACAAGAAGGAGGCTTTGAACCACTTAGGCAGCAGCAGTGATGGCATTTGTGTCTGAAGGGAGGGAGAAATGGCACCCATGGCAAGCAAGAGCACAGACTGGTCCCCTTGAGCTGGCACACAGGACATGTGCTGCTGGAGGGGGCAGCCAGCATGGCTGAGGCTGCATGCAGTCACTTCTGGTTGATCTGTGGTGGGGTGGCCTGGGCAGAGGGGTTGGGTGGGCTCTGCATGCAGCCTGGCCTCAGCTGCTCCTGCTGGAGGCTGGGCATGAGGATGGACGTTCTGGAGAGCATGGGGAAAGGTCTCCCCCAGGATTCAGCATGTGGCAAAGAGGAGGGCAGAGCAGCTGATGGTGAAATGCTGCCTTGTATCTCTGTGAAACTTGCTGGAGGCACCTGCCAGGGAAAAGGGGAGTCCCTGGGACAGGCAGGTGCTGACCCCACATGGGAGGGTCACCTCTTGATACAGGGAAGGGCTTGGTGGTGGTGGGAATGGTTGTGGCATTGCAGCCCCATCCCAAACAGGGAATGCAGAGCCCTGGGGCTGCTCCTGCTGCAACTGGAGGCATTCATGAGACCACCAGGACCCTCTGCTTCCTTCTCTTCCACCCTTTGGAGTCAAAGCTTTGCTTGCTGTGGGGGAAATCTGCCTCTGGTGAGGAGTGGGCACAAAACCTGGATGCCAGGAATGGCTGCCAGCAAACCTGCCTCATGCTGGGGAGTGTCCAAGGTGGTGTGGGAGCTCAGGGTCCCTGCTCAGCTGGCTGCTGGCATCCCACAGGGAGCTGAGCCTCACCCTGACTGCCCCCATGCCACCTGGGCCATGCCATGGCTGCCTTGGCAGCAGTGAGCACTTTTTCTCTTCCTGAAAACTGCATTTAGTGTTTAAAAGCCTTGAATCTTCTTGGCAGGGAAGAGAATTTCCCTAAAGAGATTTTTCTAGTGGGTGAGCAGGGCTGGCAGCCTGCACCATGGATCCCTCCTGTCTTCCCAGTAGGCTCTTTAGGAGCTGACATTGGAGCAGCCTTGGATTCAAGTAAGAACTTGTCCCCCATCCCAGCCCCTGGCAGGAGCTCGCCCATATGGTCCCTCTCAAAGCAGCTGATGGTCCCTGGCATGAGGCCACTGCATCATCTCTATCTGCCAGTTACTCCAGAGTGGCTCCTTTGAGGATGCCAAGCACTGGCACAGCCATGGTGGGCCCTCTACAATGATGGCCCTGCTCTGGGCTGCTCTTGAGGATGCCAGGCACTGGCACTGGCATGGGATACTGCAGCTTCTCTGCAATGATGTCCCTGCTCTAGGTTCCTGTCAGCTTGGCTGTGCAGGGTGGGGAGGTTGGAGTAGTGTCCCCACCTCATGGAACCATGTGAAAGGCTGAGGAGATCCTGGAATCCCCGAATCCCATGGAAGCTGATTTTGCCTTTATGTGTTGCCCCAGGGTTGAGAAGCTGCTTCCCAAGCCTTCTGCTTCCTTCTCTTGATGTGGATCTCATCTCTGCAAACTGTTCTGTCACACAGCCTGGATTTGGACTGTGCTTGGGTTCCTTCCAATGGGGGCAGGTGTCTGTTAGCTGTTAGGAGAGATCCCAGAATCCCCAAATCCCAGCATGGTGAGGGTTGGAAGGGACCTCTGGAGGTCATCCAGTCCAACCCCTCGTGCTCAAGCAAAGGTCACCCACAGCAGCTTGCCCAGGATCACAATGTCCAGGTGGCTTTGGAATCTCTGCAGAGAAGGAGACTCCACAACCTCTCTGGGCAGCCTGCTCCAGGGCTCCAGCAGCCTCACACCAAAGAAGTTTCTCCTCCTGTTCAAATGGAACCTCCTGGACTCCAGTTTGTGCCCACTGCCCCTTGTCCTGCTGCTGGGCACCACTGACAAGAGTCTGGCCCCAGCCTCTTGCCCCACACAAGTCCTTTAGCACTTGCTGAGCATCAATCAGATTCCCTCTCAGGCTGCTCTTCCCCAGGCTGAACAGCCTCAGGTCTCTCAGGCAGGTTTGGAATCTCTCTAGAGAAGTTGGATGGCTGCAACCTTCATCAGCTCTGTCCCTCCAGCAGAATTCTGCCTGCTCCAGCTGCTCTTCCAAACCCTCTTCCCAGTGGCAGAGCCTGGAGTAGAGTGGAGCAGCTCAGCTGCAGGCAGCACCCCAGAGCATTCCTTCTTCTCGGGGTGATGTGATGCTGGATCACTGGAGGGAGGCTTGTCAGAACCAAATGTACAATTCCCTGAGAGTAAGTTGGAGCCAGGTGGGGCTTGGTCTCTTCTCCCTAGTCTCAGGTGATAGAAGGAGAGGAAAAGCCCTCAAATTGTGTGCCAGGGGAGGGTTAGGTTGGAAATGAGGAAAAAAAATATCTTTGCTGCAAGAGAGGTCAGAGATTGGAACAGGCTGCCCAGGGAGGTGGTGGAGTCCCCATCCCTGGAGGGGATCAAAAGCTGTGTAGATGTTGTGCTTGGGCATATGGCTTAGTGGTGGACTTGGTAGGGTTGATGTCTGGGCTTGATGATCTGGAAAGTGTTTTCCAACCAAAAATCTATGTTTTCCAACCAAAAATCTGTGATCTACGAGAGGTCACTGCCTGCGGCAGAAGGTTGGCGAGGAGATGCCAGCTGCTGCGGGTGGCTCTCTGAGTGCTACCAGCAGCCCCTGGAGCTGGGCACATCATTCTGAGCCAGGCTGGGGAGAGGGGCAGGGTTGTGACAACAGCCACAGATCCTTCCAGTCACAACATCATGGGGAGCAATCACGGGCTGAGCTGGCACCTGCTAAATATAGAGCCCTGGAGCTCCTGACACTCAAGGAGACAAACGATCTGATGAGCATCGTGCTGCTGAAGCAGGAGCCCATTCATTATGCTGAATGGAGGTGAAATGCAAATGTGAGGTTACTCCTCAGCCAGTGCCAAATAATAATTAGAGCTTTCTGGGGCTTCTCATTGAGCATGTTTGCTGTGGGACTCCTCTCCCACCTCTCCCTGGTGCGGGACCCCAGTGGTGTATGGGGTGGATGGTGTCACCAAGCCCTACAGAAAGTGGTCAGGCAGTGGAACAGGCTGCCCAGGGAGGTGGTGGAGTCACCATCCCTGGAGGTGCTCAAGAAACCTGTGGCCATGGCACTTTGGGACATGGTTTGCTGGCCGTGGTGGTGGTGGGTTGATGGTTGGACTGGGTGATCTTAGAGGGCTTTTCCAACCCAGACAATTCTGTAATTTTATGAAGATACCTTGGTCTGGTTTCAGTTGGGGTTTGGTGAACCCAGGCCATGGACATGCTCCATGCTATGGTACCCTAAGGTGCAGGTCTGATCCCAGGGTTGATACCAGTGAAGCTGGAGCCCAGCAACTCCTGGTACCCCTCCATTCTCCTCCTGATCCTCACCACCTCTCAGCTGAGCAGCTTTAGCTGCCTGCACCTGCTGCCCTGGAGAAGGGCTCAGCAGTCAGGGAAGTCTCTTGCACGCATGCAGGATGCAGACTACTCCATCACCACCAAACAAGCAGGTCCTGTCCCTAGTGAGCTGCCAGTGCTCAGAGTGGAGCAGAGAGAAGGCAGTGGTGGTGGTGCAGAGCTCAGTGGGCACTGTGTGTGTTTGGGGATGTCCATGGGACCTGATGGGATACACCCAGGGGTACTGACAGAACTGGCAGATGAGGTTGCTAAACCCCTCTCTATTATACTATTGTGGCCTTCCAGTATCTGAAGGGGGCTACAAGAAAGCTGGGGAGGGACTTTTTAGGATATCAGGGAGTGATAGGACTAGGGGGAATGGAGCAAAGCTGGAAGTGGGGAGATTCAGGCTGGACATGAGGAAGAAGTTCTTCCCCATGAGAGTGGTGAGAGCCTGGAATGGGTTGTCCAGGGAGGTGGTTGAGGCCCCATCCCTGGAGGTGTTTGCAGCCAGGCTGGATGAGGCTCTGGCCAGCCTGATGTAGTGTGAGGTGTCCCTGGCCATGGCAGGGGGTTTGGAACTGGATGATCCTTGTGGTCCCTTCCAACCCTGACTGAGTCTATGATTCTATGATTCTATGATTCTATGATTCCATGTGTCTTCTCACCCAGCCCCCCTTTGGAACCTCCACCTTCACCCCCTCCCCTGCTGGGGTCTGTTCTTCCACGCAGGTGAAGAGTGTGAACCTGTCAGAGGGGGAGGTGCTCTCCATCCGTGGTGTGGATGATGATGCCCTGGTGGTCCTGGCCAACCAGACCCTGCTGGTGGAGGGCCAGGTGATCCGCAGCCCCACCAACACCATCTCCGTCTACTTCCGCACCTTCCAGGACGAGGTGGTGGGCACCTTCCAGCTCCACTACCAAGGTTGGTGCCTCCTGGACATGGGGGTGTGAGGAGAGGTGGGGTAGGGTGGGCTGTCAGTCCCTCCACCCTCACTGGGTGCCCATGCTCAGAGTATCTGCCAGGGTGGGTCATGCAGAAGCTCCTGTGGTGCCCTGGGCAGAGGGTTCAACAAGCACCAACATCTGAACAGGTTGCCCAGAGAGGTAGTGGAGGCTCCATGCCTGGAGACATTCAAGGTCAGACTTGGTGGGGCCCAGAGCAACCTGCTCTAGTTGTAGATGTGGAGCAAAACTAGAAATGGGTAGGTTCAGATTGGATGTTAGGGAGAAATTCTTCCCCATGAGGGTGGTGAGACACTGGCACAGGTTGCCCAGGGAGGTGGTGGAAGCCTCATCCCTGGAGGTTTTTGCAGCCAGGCTGGAGGTGGCTCTGAGCAACCTGATGTGGTGTGAGGTGTCCCTGCCCATGGCAGGGGGGTTGGAACTGGCTGAGCCTTGAGGTCCCTTCCAAGCCTAACAATTGTATGATTCTATGTCTCTGCTGACTGCAGAGGGGGGTTGGACAAGGTGGTCTTTGAAGGTCCCTTCCAACTTGATGCATTCTGTGATTCTGTGTGATCAATAGATTGACAGAATGGTTTTGGTTGGAAGAGACCTTAAAGACCACCTGGTTCCAACCCTCTGCCATGGGCAGGGACAACTTCCAATAGACCAGGTTGCTCAAGGCCCCGTCCAACCTGGCTTTGAACACCTCCTATGCTCCTCACAGCCTCCTTCTCCCATTTCTGTCCCCATGCAGCAGCTCTTCCTGCACAGACTCAGCCTGTGAGTCTATTTTTCTCCTGGAAGAGCTATAAAAAATGGATGAGTTCAAGCAAATCCTTGGTTTAAAATAGAAACTAGGTCTGGGCAACAGGTGGAGAAGCTGCAGAGGGTGACTCCTCGATGCTCTGTGGTCATCACCCAGCAGCAGGGTCTGCTCGGGGCACTGTGGGGGCATCTTCGGCTGGGGGTGGCTGGGAGCAGACAAGCCTCAGGCTCTGAGACGTGTCTGCAGCTGGGGGTGGCTGGGAGCAGGCAGGCCCCAGGCTCTGAGATGTGTCTGCTTCCCCCAGTGTTCATGCTGAGCTGCAACTTTCCCCGGAGGCCTGACTTTGGAGACGTCACCGTGATGGATCTGCACTCGGGGGGGGTTGCTCATTTCCACTGTCACCTGGGCTACGAGCTGCAGGGTCCCAGGGTGCTCACCTGCATCAATGCATCGAGGCCACACTGGAGCAGCCCAGAGCCCATCTGCTCAGGTACCTTCACATGATAGGGAAGCCTCAGCACTAAGGCAAAGGGATCCCCCAAACCGAAAATGAATGGGGCTTGGGTTGGAAGTGGTCCTGGGCATGTGGGGTCTTGTGAGGAGCAGCTGAGGGAACTGGGGTTGGTCAGCCTGAGGAAAGAGGCTGAGAGGAGACCTCCTGGCTCTCTACAACTCCCTGAATGAAGGTTGGAACCAGGAATAGTGAAGCAGGAGGTTCTCCCTGTGGGATAGCACAAGAGGAAATGGTCTCAAGGGGAGGTCTCAAGTCTCAAGGGGAGGTTTAGGTTGGACATGAGGAACAATTTCTTCCCCTTGTGGGTTGTCCAGGCCTGGCCCAGGCTGCTCAGGGCAGTGATGGAGTCCCCATCTCTGGAGGGGTTTCAAAGCTGTGTAGATTTGGTGCTGAGGGCCATGGTTTGGTGGTGACCCGGCAGTGCTGGGTTAATGGCTGGACTGGATGATCTGGAAGGTCTCTTCCAACCAAAACAACTCCATGATTCCATTCCATGATTCCATGGGGGGGCTGAGTGAAAGCCATGCCCATCTCTGTGCCCGGTGCAACACTGGGTGCTATGGGTTTCCACACCAGTGGCAGCAGAATCTGCCCCATAGCTCAGGAGATAAGGAAAGGACATCTCAGCCTGTGTGTGTGCAAAACAAAGCCAAGCCAGGCAGGAAGCTAGCCAGGTACAGCCAGGCAGGATGCTCCATCCCTGCAGCCACGCAGAAGCCCTGGGTGCCAAGGGCTGCCCATGCCACGTCTCCTCACCTCTCAGGGGGGCTGTGCTCTGTGTTGGCAGCACCCTGTGGCGGGACCATCCACAACGCCACCATCGGCCGTGTCCTCTCGCCCAGCTACCCAGCGAACCAGACGGGCAGCATGTACTGCGTGTGGGCCATCGGGGCGCCGCCGGGCCAGAAGCTCCACCTGCACTTTGAGAAGCTGCTGCTGACCGAGAAGGACAGGTGAGGCTCCAGGAGCTGCTCCTCTGCCCAGCTGCTCGGTTGGATTTCATGGTCAGCACTGGTTAGACCACGCCTTGAGTACTGTGTCCAGTTCTGGGCTCCTCAACTGAAGAAGGACATTGAGATATTTGAACGTGTCCAGAGAAGGGCAGCGAGGCTGGGGGGAGGTCTGGAACGCAGCTCTGTGAGGAGAGGTTGAGGGAGCTGGGGGTGTTCATAGCCTGTAGAAGAGGTGGTAGAAGCCTCATCCCTGGAGGTGTTTAAGGCCAGGCAGGATGTGGCTCTGGGCAACCTGCTGTAGTGTGAGGTGTCCCTGCCCATGGCAGTGGGGTTGGAACTGGCTGAGCCTTGTGGTCCCTTCCAACCCTGACAATTCTATGATCCTATGAACAGTTTCCCCAGGAGCGTAGGGCAGCCCCCATCCCTGACCACAATCAGCCTTGCTGTGTCCCTGGGCAGCCTGCTCTAGTCGGAGGTGTCCCTGCTGACCGCAGCGGGCTTGGGACGAGACGTCCCCTGAGGGTCCCTTCCAAGCCAGTACAACGCAGGAGCTGGTCCCCTGTGCCTTGCTGTGTGCAGGATGGTGGTGTACAGCGGGGACTCGAACCGCTCTGCCGTGCTCTACGACTCGCTGCGTGCCGACAGCGTGCCCTTCGAGGGCGTCATCAGCGACGGCTCCGCCATCAGGATCGACTTCCTGGCACGGGAGCCGGCGGCCGCCACCGCCTTCAACATCCGCTTCGAAGGTGAGCTCCCGACCTCGGCTCTCGGCGACCCCAGGCAGCGCTGCAGGGAAAGCTTGGGGAAAGCTGCCTGGCAGAAAGGGACCTGGGGGTTCACAGTCTCACAGTCTCACAGTCTCACAGTATATCAGAGGTTGGAAGGGACCTCCAGAGATCATCAGGTCCAACCCCCCTGCCAGAGCAGGAGCACTTAGGGTAGTCTGCACAGGAATGCATCCAGGTGGGTTTGGAAAGTCTCCAGAGAAGGAGACTCCACAACCCCCCTGGGCAGCCTGCTCCAGGGCTCTGTCACCCTCACTGGAAAGAAGTTTCTCCTCATGTTGAGGTGAAATCTTCCATGTTCTGGTTTGAATCCATTGTTCCTTGTCCTATCATTATGCAGCACCCAAAAGAGCCTGGCCCCCTTCACTTGACACCCACCCCTCAGCTATTGATAGACATTGATCAGGTTCCCTCTCCTTCTCTTCTCCAGACTAAACACCCCCAGGGCTCTCAGTCTCTCTTCATAGGGGAGATGCTCAAGTCCCCTAAGCATCCTCATGGCTCTCTGTTGGATTCTTTCCAGCAGGCCTCAGGGGTTCTAAGGGGCTGCAGTGGTGCTGTAATGCGGGGGGTGAAATCCCCTTCCCACATGAACCACACCAGGCTAGCTCAGTTCAGAAGCAAATGAAGCTGTATTTACAAGCAAATGATCAGAGGGCTGGAGCACCTCTCCTGTGAGGACAGACTGAAAGAGTTGGGGCTGTTCAGGCTGGAGAAGAGAAGGCTCCAAGGAGACCTGATTGTGACCTTCCAGTATCTTAAGGGGAGCCTACAAGAAAGCTGGGGAGGGACTACCACAGGTCCTCCTGCTCACCTGCAGCCTGGCTCCTCACTGCCAAAAGGACATTGAGGAGCTGGAGTGTGACCAGGGGAAGGCAACAAACCTTCCCTGGTGGGAGGGAAGCCTCAGTGCTAAGGAAAAGGGAACCCCAAACCCAAATGTGGTGGGTTGAAAATTCCCCCCAATGTTAAGTTTGCCAGACCATCTCAGCTGGAAGCAAATGGAAGCTGTATTTAGAAGGAAAACTACAATCTCCAATGGAATGCAACAAGTGTGTAAAATATACAATACTGACACATATTTACAGGGGTTTACAATTTGTAAATGGCACAAGAACCCCTCTGGACAAACCAGGGGAGCTACCAACCGCTTCCCCACTCCCTGCTCCCTCTCCCCTGTACCCATGGGACAAGAGAAAGAAGAGAAAGCTGTTTGTTAGGTCCTCAGCCACAGCAAAGCAATGCAGCCAAGGTCAGCAAAGCCAGCAGAAGCACCAGCCAGAGTGGAGGAAGTGAAAAGGGAGAAAGTTTGGTTTACCAAACTGACTTTTGTGGCAGATACCTGTTATAATTGTATCTGTAGTGCTCCTCTAATAGGCTGTGTGTTAGGTGAAGACAAGATGAGAAGACTCTTATTGTGAAAGGCAAAAGCTTTTACTGTCTGTAACAGTGTGAGAGCTGAAATCCCCCTCCCACACCAACAATACCATCACACTGTCTTAGCAACTAAGCAAAGTACTAACCACAATAGGTTAATAGTGACAAACAAGCTTCTCAACATATCCAGTTTCTCTTTCTCTTCAGTTACAAGGTGTTGGCATTCTTTCCAACTCAAAGACAAAACACAGCCTTCTCAAAAGCTGTTCAAAGGTTTGCTCTCTTCCTACAATCTGCCCAATGGGATTATTTAGAAATTATCATTATTTCCCTTTTCACCTCCAGTAGTGATTTATTTACATTCTACTACTTTCTGTTCAAGATCTGTGGGAAAAATTTCCAGGCATAGCCTGAAACTACCACATGGACAAGCAGCTGAACAGGAGCCAGCAGTGTGCCCAGGTGGGCAAGAAAGCCAAGGGCATCCTGGCTTGGATCAGGAATGCTGTGTCCAGCCTGAGCAGGGGGGAGATTGTCCCCTTGTACTCAGCTCTGGTGAGGACACAGCTCGAGTATTGTGTCCAGTTTTGGGCACCTCAATACAGGAGAGATGTGGAGGTGCTGGAGCCAGTGCAGAGGAGGGCAAGGAAGCTGAGGAAGGGTCTGGAGAATAAATCTTATGAAGAGCAACTGAGGGAGCTGGGGATGGTTAGTGTGAAAAAGAGGAGGCTGAGGGAAGACCTCCTTGCTGTCTGCAGCTACCTGAAAGGACATTGTGGAGAAGCTGGGGCTGGTCTCTTCTCCCAGGTAATTAGTGACAGAACAAGAGGGAATGGCCTCAAGCTGTGACTGAGTAGGTTTAGACTGGACATTAGGAAAAAATTTTACCCAGCAAGAGTGTTCAGGCATTGGAATGTGCTGCCCAGGGAGGTGGTTAAGACACCAAGCCTGGATGTGTTTAAAGGTGGTTTGGATGTAGTGCCTGGGGATATGGCTTAGGGGTGAACCTTGTAGAGTAAGGTTCTGGGTTGGACTTGGTGACTTGGGTGGACTTGGAAGAGGGTCTCTTCCAACCTGAGTGTTTCTGTGATTCTGTGATTTCTGTGGCTCTCACCTGGCTACCCCTGAGGGCAGCAGTGTGGCACCAGCCACCCCTCCTGGCCAATGAACAGGACCTTTGGGCAGTTAATGGGTCCTTGGGGCAATTAACAGCACCCTTGGGCAACGAACAGGACTTGTGGGCAATTAATGAAACCTGTGGGTGATTATTGGGATTCTTGGGCAGTTAATGGGCCCTTCAGGTGACTAATGGGACCTTTGGGCAATTAATGGGACCTTTGGGCAATTAATGAGACCTTTGGGCAATTAACAGAATCTTCAGACAATTATTGGGACTTTGGAACAACCAGCAGGACCCTTGGGCGACCTATAGAACCTTTGGGCAATTAATGAGACCCAGGAGTCGAGTTGTGGCCTCACCAGTGTCCATCACTGACCACCCTATTGCTGATCCAAACCAGGATGAGGGGTGACAGCAGCAGAGCCCAGGGGTCCCCTTGAAAGCCCCCAGATTGAAGGTGTGAGGGGCAGGGGAAGGCAGCACTCCCCCCCCCCCCCCACAAGCCAGCCACTATGGCTAAGTCCCCGGGGACGGGGGGGTTGTTCCTCTTCCAGCCTTCGAGCGGGGCCACTGCTACGAGCCCTACATCCAGAACGGGAACTTCACCACCTCGGACCCCACCTACAACCTGGGCACCACGGTGGAGTTCACGTGTGACCCCGGGCACTCCCTGGAGCAGGGCCCCGCCGTCATCGAGTGCGTCAACATGCGGGACCCCTACTGGAACGACACGGAGCCGCTCTGCCGAGGTCAGTCCCCCTCCCTTGGCGGGTGGTGTGGGCTGAGAACAGCGCCGGGAGGCTCCCTGGCTGAGCCCTCCCTGCCTCTCGTCCCCACAGCCACGTGTGGTGGGGAGCTGACGGCTGTGGCTGGGGTGATCCTGTCCCCAAACTGGCCCGAGCCCTATGCGGAGGGGGAGGACTGCATCTGGAGGGTCCACGTTGGTGAGGAGAAGAGGCTCTTCCTGGACATCCAGCTGTGAGTAGCCCAGAGCTCGGTGCATGTCCCTGCCTGGCCAGTGCCCAGCCCGCCCTGCTGCAGCGTCCCCTCTCTCCTCACCCCAGGGACCCTCCTGTTCCCCTGTTCTCCCCCTCGGAGCTTTCCCAATGCCCTGTGATGCTCTCAGCAGCCATGGGGAGATCCCAGGGCTGTACCAAGTGCTGCTTCCTGAGTTCAAAGTGGTTACACATTCCATAATCCACATAACTGCTCCTGAGATGGTGGCTTCTGAACTCCTCTGGAGATAAGCTGCAGGGAGTGGTGCCACAGCTCAGAGTGGAGCTCTGAGTGACACACAGAACCATCATGAGCTGGTTCATGCAGGGCCAGGAAAGCCCGGGGACATCCCTGAGCTGGAAAATTCAGCTTCATCTTTGGGCTGAATGGGATGGAAGGCACTGGGCAGGGGGAAGCTCTGCCCAGCCCTACCCTCACAAAACCCACCCGGTCCCCTCCTGACTGCTCAGTCCTGTGCCATTCAGCCCCCCAGCTCAGAAGGCTGCAGGCAGCAGAGCAGAGCTGCCCAGAGAACCCTCAGCTGAGCCCTCCAGACATGGGCAGGGATGCCAGTGCTTCCTGCATGTGTGGGAGTCAGAGGGATGCAGGATTCTGTGCCAAGCTGGGAGCCCTTGGCATAATGCTGCCAATGCAAAGGGCATCTCCTTTGATGCTATTTTGGGTTTGCAAGAGGAGAATATGTTTCAATTAGGGGCTTAGAGTCATAAAGGTCTTAAAGGGTTCTGTGAAATCCCATCAGAGCTCTGGGTGCACCTCTCCTGGCTTTGTGGGGTCTTGGGCTGAGCAGAGCTGGGGGCCAAGTGACCTGAAGTCATCAGACATAAATGTCACAGGGGAAATCTTGTCTGACAGACAGCAGAGCTTCACCACAAATGTCAGCTGGCTATGGGGATTAGCTGGGTACCTTCTGAGAATATTTGTAATGAAATAGGGATTGGCTCAAGCTTTTCCAAGCAAGGACTGATGTGCAGGAAAGGGGTCCCATGGTGACCAAGCTCATCCTGGACCCACAAGTATTGTGCATCCACAGTCAGATGGATCCTGATGGATTCTTCTTCTCCAGACCTGGCTGGGAAAGTAAATTCAGCCTCAAAGCTGATGGGGCTGTTTAGCTTGGAGAAGAGCAGCCTGAAAGGGAATCTGATTAATGCTCAGCAAGAGCTGAAGGACCTATGGAGGACAAGAGGACGGGGCCAGATTCTTCTCAGTGATGCCCAGAGATAGAACAAGGGGCAATGGGCACAAACTGGAACCCAGGAGGCTCCATCTGAACAGAAGGAGAAACTTCTTTGGTGTGAGGCTGCTGGAGCCCTGCAGCAGGCTGCCCAGAGAGGTTGTGGAGTCTCCTTCTCTGGAGAGCTTCTAAACCCTGCTGGCCATTGTGATCCTGGGCAAGCTGCTGTGGGTGCCCCTGCTTGAAGAGAAGAGTTGCAGTGGATGATCTACAGAGCTCCCTTTCAGTCCCCACCACGCTGCAATTCTGTGTGAAGGAGTAGAGAACCCCTTGTCCCCCGCCCCGCTCCAAGGGCAGACGACGCTGGTCCCGGCTCTGCGCAGGGTTTTTGCTGCCATCCCGGCGCATCCCAGGGATGCTCCGTTATCCATGGCCCACCACTGCTCTCTGCTGGCGGCTCCGCTGATACCGGATAGGGAAAAAGCGGTGACGGGACAAAGATGAGGATGGGGTTGAGATAGGAAAGGGGATGGAATGCAGATGGGGACTGAACAGGGATGGAAATGGGACAGGGATGGAGATGGGACAGGGATGGGGACAGAAGAGGGATGGAGATGGGACAGGATGTGAGTCAGGTTCACTGCACTGCAGTGCTGGGGCAGGGGGTCACCTCACTGCCCTGAGCCCAGCACTGTAGCATCCTGCCCAGGCTCCCTGCCCAAGCTGCTCTGACCAAGTTCTCCTTCCCAGCCTGAACCTCACCAACAGTGACATCCTCACCATCTACGACGGGGACGAGCTGACCGCCCGCATCCTGGGGCAGTATGTGGGCAGCAGTGGGCCCCAGAAGCTCTACTCCTCCAGTCCTGACCTCACCATCCAGTTCCACTCAGACCCTGCTGGGCTCATCTTTGGGAAGGGACAAGGATTCGTCATGAACTACATAGGTAGGGTGAGCAGGGTGCTGGCTCCGTCCCCTGCTGTTGCAAATGGAGCAGGTTGTCCAGGTGCTGGGTTTGGAAATAGGGAGAACTGCTGTGATGCCAGCAGCCCACTCCACATCCCACTGATCTCCTGCCAACTCCCCAGCCCCACTGCAGGTCTCTGGCCCAGTCAGTTTTGGGGAGTCTCTGGACATCTCCCCTCTTCCAGGCTGGTTCTGCAGGATGGCAGTGGTGTTTTGGGTCCTTGTTAGCACTTGTCTGGCCCAGGACAACTGTGGAGCAGAGCAGGGAAAGGAAAATGGCAGGAAAAAAGGGATGTGGGTTCCTCATGCTCACAGACACAAAGCTGGAGGCACTGCAGCAAGGTGTCATAGAATCATAGAACAGTTTGGGTGGGAAAAGCCCTCTAAGATCACTGAGTCAAATCATCAACCTAAGACCATGGCCATCAAACCATGTCCCAAAGTGCCATGGCCACACATTTCTTGAACACTTTCAGGGATGGGGACTTAATCTCCATCTTAACCCTCCCCTGGCACAATTCCAGGCCATTTCCTCTCATTCTCTTACCTGACAGAGGTCACTGAAGCCAGTTCCCAGGCGAGCTGCTGAGCTGGATGTTCACAGCTCCTTACTCCAGAGGGGCTTAGGCTGTGTCTGTTCACATCATCTTGGGTGCAGCCATGTCTGCCAGCCTGGGATGCCTGATGCCCAGGGCAAGGACTGGGAAAGACACTCCTTCCCCACAGCTTCCTGCATCTCTGCCTGCCTGTCCTCCCTTGCCAGACTTCTCCTGAGCCTGTTTTCCTTTGGCTGCTGACAGTCCCCAGGAGGAGAAGCAGAAACAAGCTGCAGTGCAGATCACCTGCCAACAGCAGGTCCTCTCCTTCATGCACTGCAGTACAGTGGCCAGGCTCAGCCATGGGAACAGAGCTCGGTGGGCATGGGCATGGGATTGGGGGCAGCAGGGCAGAGACCCTTCATTGGACAAGAGGAAATGGCCTCAAGTTGCATCAGGGAAGGATTAGGTTGGACATCAGAAGAAACTTCTCCACTGAAAGGGTTCTCAAAGACTGGAACAGGCTCCCCAGGGAAGTGGTGGAATCTCCATCCCTGGAAGTGTTTAGAAGATGCAGAGATGTGGTGCTGAGGGCCATGGGTTAGCACCAGCCTTGGTGGAGTTGGAGAATGGCTGGACTCAGTGATCTGAAAGGTCTTTTCCAGCCAAAGGGATTCTGTGACTCTATGATCAGAGCAAGCCAGCTGTGCTATGTCCATGCTGTCTACACCTGGTGTTCCCAGAACTTCTTCACTGTGAGGCTCACAGAGCACTGGAACAGGCTGCCCAGAGAGGTTGTGCAGTCTCCTTCTCTGGAGACTTTCAAGCCCCATCTGGATGCATTCCTGTGTGACCTGTGCTAGATTCTATGATCCTGCTCTGGCAGGGGGGTTGGACTCTATGACCTTCAGAGGTCCCTTCCAGCCCCTAACATCCTGTGAGCCTGTGATCCAGGCTGCTCCAGCTCTCCTGAGCCCAGTTCAGTTTTACCTTTCAGGCTCAGGAGGCCTCAAAAAGCCTCCATTCTCCACTGCTGCCCTCCTTCCCCTTCCCTCTGCCCAAGGGACGCCACCCGTGGGCTGTGCAGCTGCCCGTGGCCACGCCGGTCGCGGTGCGCGGGGGTGGGGAGCTCTCACGGGGCGGGGCACAGCCAGCTCGGGGAAGAGCTGTGTCCGTGTGTGGTGGCTTGGAGGAAGGCTGTGCCGTGCCTGCCTGCCCAGCGGGTGACCGCCCAGCGGGTGACCGCCCAGCGGGTGACCGCCCAGCGCCTCTCTCGGCTGCAGAGGTGTCCCGCAACGACTCCTGCTCCGACCTGCCCGAGATCCAGAACGGCTGGAAGACCACCTCCCACACGGAGCTGGTGAGGGGGGCCAAGATCACCTACCAGTGTGACCCAGGCTATGACATCGTGGGCAGCGACACCCTCACCTGCCAGTGGGACCTGAGCTGGAGCAGCGATCCCCCCTTCTGCGAAAAGAGTGAGCCTCCCCGGCCCGGCCCTGCCCTGCCGTGCCCGCCGCCGCCCCCTCCCCTCCGCCCGCTCTGCTGGGGGTCTTGGGGCTCCCCCCACTCAGAGCAGGTCTTCTTTCTCCCCCTCCTCCCCCCAGTTATGTACTGCACGGACCCAGGGGAGGTGGAGCACTCGACCCGCCTGATCTCCGACCCGGTGCTGCTGGTGGGCACCACCATCCAGTACACCTGCAACCCTGGCTTCGTGCTGGAGGGCAGCTCGCTGCTCACCTGCTACAGCCGCGAGACAGGGACACCCATCTGGACCTCACGGCTCCCACACTGCGTCTGTAAGTCCTGGGCAGGTCCTCCTGCTCGCCTGCAGCCTGGCTCCTCGCTCCCAGAGGGACATTGAGGGGCTGGAGCAGCACAAGAACTCCCCTGGCCAAAAACCAGGGGAGCTAGTGTCTTTCCCCTTCCCTGCTCCCCTCCTTACCCCGCTGGACACAAAGCGAGAAGAGAAAAGAGCAAAGGGTTTTTTTGTTAGGAGACTCAGCCTAAACAAAGAACACAGCCAAGGTCGAGCAGAAGCAAGTTAGTGTCTCCCAGCCCGAGGAAGTGAGAAGGGAGAGATTGTTTTGGTACATTTTACCACTTTCTGTTCAAGACCTGTGGGAAATTTTAAAGGCATAGCCTAAAACTACCACAGCAGGTCCTCCTGCTTGCCTGCAGGCTGGCTGCTGACTCCCAGAGGGGCAATGAGAGGCTGGAGCATGAAGGCAGCAAAGCTGGTGAAGGATACCTTCGTGGTAGGGAAGCCTCAGTGCTAAGGAAAAGGGAACCCCAAAACCAGAATTTCCCCCCCCCCCAACATTAAATTGCCAGACCAGCTCAGGTTAGGAGCAAATGACAACTGTATTTACAAGCAAAACTACAATCTGCAATGGAATGCAATGAATGTGTACAAAATAATATTTTACATCTACTTACAGGTATTTACAATTAATAAACAGCACAAGGATTCCCCCCCTGGCCAAAAACCAGGGGAGCTGATAACTTTCCCCTTCCCTGCTCCCCTCCTTACCCCCCTGGAGACAAAGAGAAAAGAGCAAAGAGTTCTTTTGTTAGGATACTCAGCCTAAACAAAGAACACAGCCAAGGTCAAGCAGAGGCAAGTTAGTGTCTCCAGGAGTGAGGAAACCAAAAGACAGAGAGAAAGTTTTCATTACTAGCTGATGTTTGTTATCTGTCCAATGAGATTGTTTAGAACTATCTTTATTTTCCTTTTTACACCCAGTAGTAATTTATTTACATCTTACCACTTTCTGTTCAAGATCTGTGGAAAAATTTAAAGGCACAGCAAAAATGAAAAGGGCTTGGGTTGGAAGTGGTCCTGGGCATGTGGGGTCTTGTGAGGAGCAGCTGAGGGTCTTGGGATTGTTCAGCCTGGAGAAAAGAGAGCTGAGAGGAGACCTTCTGGCTCTCTACAACTCCCTGAAAGGATATTGGAGCCAGGTGGGGGTTCATCATTTCTCCCAAGGAATGAGTGATAGGACAAGAGGAAAATAGCTTCAAGTTGCCCCAGGGGAGTTTTAGGTTGGACATGAAGAACAATTTCTTCCCCTTGAGGGTTGTCAAAGCCTGTCCCAGGCTGCCCAGAGCAATGGTGGAGTCCCAATCCGTGGAGGAGTTTCAAAGCCGTGGAGGAGTTTCAAATCCATGGAGATGTGGTGCTGAGGGCCATGGTTTGGTGGTGATCTGGTGGTGCTGGGTTGCTGGTTGGCCTGGATCATCTTAACCAAACCAAACCAATTCCATCATTCTTCTGCCTGGGGCAGTGCCAGGAAGGTTTGCTGCTGCTGAAACCTTCCCCAGCCGCATGAGGTGATGCAGAGCTTTGAGAAAGCAGCATGGGGATGGGGGTGAGATCTCAGGTGCTTCCCCACTGCCTCCTGGGCACCATCTCTCCCTGGGTGGCCCAAGGCCTGGGGCTGATGCCAGGATTTGTTCCCTTTCAGCTGAGGAGTCTCTGGCCTGCGACAACCCCGGGCTGCCCGAGAACGGCTACCAAATCCTCTACAAGCGCCTCTACCTGCCAGGGGAGTCCCTCACCTTCATGTGCTATGAGGGCTTTGAACTCATGGGGGAGGTGACCATCAAATGCATCCTGGGCCAGCCCTCCCACTGGAGCGGACCCCTGCCCATCTGCAAAGGTAAGGGCCTGGGGTGGCTGGGGGCAGGGTCGGGACATCCAACGGCTCTGTGCCCACCCTGGGACAACCCCCGGGGACCTCCCCTGGGCTCTAGACAGCCAGAAAGCTCTGCTGCCCCAAGGAGGGGGAGCAGACCCTCTGCCCACTGGTGGTGGAGGCTGTAGGGGGTGTCACTTGCTCTTCTTGCCTCCCTTAGAGGTCTGCCCAGGGTTCGTCTCCCTGGGCACCTGCTGAGCTGGGAGAGCTCAGCCCCAGGAAACCCTCTAGGTGCTGGTCTAAATCACTTCTGGGTTTTGTGGACACAGGAGAACCCTCTCATGGCCACCAGACTGCAGGGATGAATTGTGCTTAATTTCTGGGTCTCCTTGGGCAGTGAGGCACTCCCATGGGTGACACTGGACACCCTCCCATGGCCACCAGACTGCAGGGATTAACTGTGCTTAATTTCTGGGTCTCCTGGGCAGTGAGGTACTCCAGAGGGTGCCAACACCCTGGGCAGAGCCATCCTGTCCATGTCTCACTTGCCCAGCCTGCTGCAGTCCCATGTAAAGCCTGAGAGCTCACTAAAAACTGAGTTTGCAGCTCATCTTGGGACCAAATGGGGCAAGGAGACCCCAGACCTGGGCTCCCCATGCAGGCAACAGCTGCCAGCACCCAGTCAAACCCAGTTATGTAGCAGAAACTCTCCCATTTCTCTTCCAGTGAATCAAGACAGCTTTGAACATGCTCTGGAAGGTGAGTGACAAGCATTTGGTGGACAAGCCTTGCACAGGACCCTCACCCAGAATCTCTGTGGAGCCCAGGGAGGAGGGAGGCAGAGGTAGAAAGGGGAGCATGAGGAGCTTGTGAACACCACCATAACAGATCTTCTTCTTTTAGTAGCAGAAGCTGCTGCAGAGACATCACTGGAGGGAGGAAATATGGCCTTGGCCATATTCATCCCAGTGCTGATCATCTCCTTGCTGCTGGGAGGAGCATACATCTATCTCACAAGGTGGGACCTGCAGTGGGGGCTGAGGGGCTGGTGGTTAAACTCATGGGGGTGGAGTGCTGCATCCCTATCTGCTGCTGCCCCCAACATAAGAAGGATATGGAACTGCTGGAGCAGGGCCAGAGGAGGCTGGGAGGATGATCAGAGGGCTGGAGAACCTCCCTTAGGGGGGACAGGCTGGGAGAGCTGGGGCTGTTCAGTCTGGAGAGGAGAAGGCTCTATCTAGAACAGCAGCCTTCCAGTACCTGAAGGGGCTACAGGAGAGCTGGGGAAGGACTATTTACAAGGGTTTGTAGTGACAGGACAAGGGACAATGGCTTTGAGCTGGAAGAGGGGAGATTTAGGTTGGATATCAGGAAGAAATTCTTTGCAGTGAGGGTGGGGAGACACTGGAACAGGTTGCCCAGGGAGCTTGTGGATGCCCCATCCCTGGAGGTGTTCAAGGCCAGGTTGGACAAGGCCTTGAGCAACCTGGGCTAGTGGGAAGTGTCCCTGGCCATGGCAGAGGGTTGGAACTGGATGATCTTGAAGGTCCCTTCCAACCTAACCCATTCGTTGGTTCTGTGCCATGGCCAGGGCTGGCTCAGCCTCACTGTGTCCTCAGTGCCCACCCCAGGCATGGCCTTGAGGAGCTGGGCACTGAGATCCTGCTGTGGGGTCCCTGGGGAGGTGGGGTGGAGGGATGTGGGAGGCTGGGGCTGGTGGTGGGGGTCGTGCAGCCCCGTGACTCCGGTGTCCTCCCCGCAGGTGTCGGTACTACTCCAGCCTCCGCCTGCCCCTCATGTACTCCCACCCCTACAGCCAGATCACCGTAGAGACCGAGTTTGACAACCCCATTTATGAGACAGGGGTGAGTCCTGCCATGCCCACCACCCCCCCGGGGCCCACCCCGACGGGAAAGCTTGGGGCTCTCTCGCTGGGGGGGGCAGCAATAGGATGAGTCCAGGGAGAGGGAGGCTCCAGCCCGAGGGATAGGATGAAGTCCCAGACATCTGAGGAAGGAGTTCTTCCCCAGGAGAGTGGTGAGAGCCTGGAATGGGTTGTCCAGGGAGGTGTTTGCAGCCAGGCTGGATGAGGCTCTGGCCAGCCTGCTGTAGTGTGAGGTGTCCCTGGCCATGGCAGGGGGGTTGGGACTGGCTGAGCCTTGTGGTCCCTTCCAACCCTGACTGATTCTCTGATTCTATGATTCTATGATTCTATGATTCTGTGATCCTGATATGGGAGCAGAAGGTTCCATCCCAAGGGATAGGAAAAGTCCAGCCATTGTCATGCTGAAGTGGGAAGCTCCAACCTGATAGGGGATCCTATCCCAAAGGATAGGACAACTCCAGCCATGCAGCTATGGAAGCAGGAGGCTCCATCCCAAGGGATAGGCCATCTCCAGCCATGCAGCTATGGAAGCAGGAGGCTCCATCCCAAGGGACAGGCCATCTCCAGCCATGCAGCTGTGGAAGCAGGAGGCTCCATCCCAAGGGATAGGACATCTCCAGCCATGCTGCTATGGAGGCTCCATCCCAAGGGATAGGACATCTCCAGCCATGCAGCTATGGAAGCAGGAGGCTCCATCCCAAGGGATAGGACATCTCCAGCCATGCTGCTATGGAGGCTCCATCCCAAGGGATAGGACATCTCCAGCCATGCAGCTGTGGAAGCAGGAGGCTCCATCCCAAGGGATAGGCCATCTCCAGCCATGCAGCTATGGAAGCAGGAGGCTCCATCCCAAGGGATAGGACATCTCCAGCCATGCTGCTATGGAGGCTCCATCCCAAGGGATAGGACATCTCCAGCCATGCAGCTGTGGAAGCAGGAGGCTCCATCCCAAGGGATAGGACAACTCCATCCATGCAGCTATGGAAGCAGGAGGCTCCATCCCAAGGGACAGGCCATCTGCAGCCATGCAGCTATGGAAGCTCCATCCCAAGGGATAGGACATCTCCAGCCATGCTGCTATGGAAGTCCCTCCCAAGGGATAGGACATCTCCAGCCATGCTGCTATGGAAGTCCCTCCCAAGGGACAGGCCATCTGCAGCCATGCAGCTGTGGAAGCAGGAGGCTCCATCCCAAGGGATAGGACATCTCCAGCCATGCTGCTATGGAGGCTCCATCCCAAGGGATAGGCCATCTCCAGCCATGCTGCTATGGAATCAGGAGGCTCCATCCCAAGGGACAGGCCATCTGCAGCCATGCTGCTATGGAAGCAGGAGGCTCCATCCCAAGGGATAGGACATCTCCAGCCATGCTGCTATGGAGGCTCCATCCCAAGGGATAGGACATCTCAAGCCATGCAGCTATGGAATCAGGAGGCTCCATCCCAAGGGACAGGCCATCTGCAGCCATCCTCACACTGAAGCAGGAAGCTGTGTGGCTGGGTGGGCTCCACTCCTAGCACAGAGGGCATCATCTCCCCTGCAGCAAAGCAACCCCAGGGGCCTCTGCTGGATTTGGGAATGGGGAGATTGTCCTGGCATGCAGCTGCTGCCCTCACCTGGCTTCTCCTCCCTTGCAGGAAACCAGGGAATACGAGGTGTCGATCTGAGGCCAGCCTCAGGGAGTCTCCAGCTGCCAGCTTTGATGTGCCCTCCTCCCACCTCCTCAGTCACCAACCCAGAGCCCGTGTGGAGTTGGTTGGACCCCCCTGGCCCTGCTGTTGTCTTTCCTTTGGGTTTCTTTTTTGCCTCTCTCTGGAAGATTTCCCTCTTCCCTTCTCTGTATTTATTCTATTTAAGCTGGGATGGGTGTGCTGCAGAGCCCTGGGCACAGGCAGCAGCGGGGCACCGCCGGCGCCCGGGGAGGACAGGCTGGCACGGGGGGCACCTTCGCCCTCTGGCGTGGTGACACATCCCCTGGCACTGCCCCAGCACGTGGAAGGGGGTGTGGGGGAGGGGTGGGGGTGGAGTTTTTTGCAGTTCTGGTGTTGTTCAAAATTAAAAACGTCTCCATTGCAAGAGCCTGAAGGTTGATTGCCAGCAGCTGAGGTGGGCACAGGGCTTGCCGCAGGGGCCCTGCCCACGTTTCCAGCCCTCCCCATCCCACAGCTCCCGGCTTCCCCAGTGGGATCTGCACCCCAAGGGCTTGTAGTCTTGTGTGCCACCAGCCCAGGGACCATTCTCACAGTGGGGAAGCTCAGGAAAGCTGCCAGCTGGTGCGGAGCCCTGCGTGCCACCAGCCTGGCACGGGCTGGCACCGAGGTTCATGCTGCTTTGCTTTTCCTCCTTTGCTTTGGATGCTGGAGAGGCAGGGAGCCAGGACTCACTGCTCTAGGGAGAGGCATCAAGCAGTGACAGCCAGCACTGGGAGCTGTGGGAAACCTCCCTGGGCACTGGGGGCAGCTGGTGCCCCTTTGCTTGTGCCAGTTGTTCCCTTTGGTAACACCGTGACCCTTGCCAGGACAACCCCAGTCCCACCAACGGCTGGAGGTCACCTCTTGCCCCCTGGTAGCATCTCAGGGTAAGCAGGATGGAGTGGGCTCCCTGCCCGCTGGCATGGCACTGGCACTGCACAGAGACTGGGGCGGGGCAGCGCAGCCCACCCAGCACCTCCTGCCCAGACCCTCCAGGGTCTGCAGCTCCCCCCTGAAGCTCCTGGGGTTGGCACCTTGCTGGGACCTGCAGCTCCCACCCAAAGCTCCTGGGGTTGGCACCTTGCTGGGACCTGCAGCTCCCCCCTGAAGCTCCTGGGGTTGGCACTTTGCTGGGACCTGCAGCTCCCACCCAGAAGCTCCTGGGGTTGGCACCTTGCTGGGACCTGCAGCTCCCACCCAAAGCTCCTGGGGTTGGCACTTTGCTGGGACCTGCAGCTCCCCCCTGAAGCTCCTGGGGTTGGCACTTTGCTGGGACCTGCAGCTCCCACCCTGAAGCTCCTGGGGTTGGCACCTTGCTGGGACCTGCAGCTCCCACCCTGAAGCTCCTGGGGTTGGCACCTTGCTGGGACCTGCAGCTCCCCCCTGAAGCTCCTGGGGTTGGCACCTTGCTGGGACCTGCAGCTCCCACCCTGAAGCTCCTGGGGTTGGCACCTTGCTGGGACCTGCAGCTCCCCCCTGAAGCTCCTGGGGTTGGCACCTTGCTGGGACCTGCAGCTCCCACTTGAAGCCCCCAGGGTTGGCACCTTGCTGGGACCTGCAGCTCCCACCCAAAGCTCCTGGGGTTGGCACCTTGCTGGGACCTGCAGCTCCCACCCAAAGCTCCTGGGGTTGGCACCTTGCTGGGACCTGCAGCTCGCACCCAAAGCTCCTGGGGTTGGCACTTTGCTGGGATCTGCAGCTCCCACTTGAAGCCCCCGGGGCTGGCACTTTGCTGGGTGCCAGCTGGGCAGGAGGTGGAGAGGGGCAGGGGAGGAAGGTGGAGGTGTATTGGGGAAGGAGAGGCAGGCAGGCAGCGTGGGCAGGCTCTGGCACAGGAGATGAGCCCAGAGTGAGCAGAGCAGGCAGGATTCAGCCCATCAAAGCTGGTCCCACCACCACTTTGAGCCTCAGCACCACCCCCACGCTCCTTTGCTGCCTTCACCCCTGCCAGAGCCAGGCACTGGTGGGGCTGACACCTCTCCATGGGGACACAGGCCCCAAGGGGTCATCTCCTCCCTGAGCCCCCCACTCCCCCAGGCCCTGGGGAGGGCAGTGAAGCCACCAAGAGTGTCCTTGGCTGCTGGTGTATTTCTTTTGTCCTTGTAGAGCAGCAAAGAGTGACCAGAGGAGGTTGGGTTGGGTTGGGTTGGGTTGGTTTGCTTTGGTTTGGTTTGCTTTGGTTTGGTTTGCTTTGGTTTGGGGGTGGTTGGTGCCTCTCTGCAGTGTACAGCTGGGATGTAGGGGTTGGGTTGGTTGTTTTATTTTGGTTGGTTGGTTTGTTTGTTTCCTTTCAAAACAACGAATGTGTGTTTGTAATTCGGAAAGGTTAAAAAAAAAAAAAAAAGAACAAAAACAAGAAAAAAAAAACAAAAACAAGAAAAAAAAAAGAACAAAAAGAAGAAAAGAAAAAAAAAAACAAAAGTGCCAAAAAAAAAAAAAACAACACCCAACCCTGTACTAAAGCATTTCATTTCCCTTCCTACCTGTCTGTTTTTATAAGAACAATGTGAAAATTGCTGGGATTAAATATTTTTGAACATGACAAAAGTGCTGCTGTGGGAGGCTCTGGTGTTCAGTGTCACCTCCCCACGACCTGCTCCTGTGGTTTTTCCATCAGCTGGGAGGGGAGAGGGGAGGAGGAGGCAGGGGGGGAGGTTGCAGGTGTGGGTCACAGCCCTGGGGCCTCCTGCAGCACAGCAGGAGAAGGTGAGAGCTGGGCATGGCACACAGCTTGGTCTGTGGCAGTGGCACAGTGCCTCTGGCTTGGCTCTGAGTGTGGCTTCCAAGGGTCAAATCCTGCCCTTGTGTGAGTCCATAGTGTCCCACTGCTCCCAGGGGGTGGAGATGGCTGAGAGCTTCCAGGACATGGGGTGAGCTGGCATGGCCCTGGAGGCATCTCTCTTCCATGGGATGCCCTCCCAAAGCCATCCTCACCCCTTCCCTCAGCATCACCCGTGCCAGCCCAGCTGCAGCAGGGGTGGGGGGAGGGGGCTGGCTCCTGCCCAGAGGTATCAGGACCCCACTAGACACCCATGGCCATGGCAGAGAGCATGTGCAGAAGGTTTGGGGGAGCCCCACCAGCACCTCTGGGGCCCCATCTTGCCTATGCCCTGCTGCCCCCAGGGACCATCATGTGCCAGCTGCCCCAAACCACAGAGAGAAGGTGATGGGACTGGGGGAGGGGGCAGCTTTGCCTGACCCCCATTCAGCTGCAGGCTGCCCACATCTTACAGCCCTGCAATGCCCAGCAGAGGGCCACAGCTCTGACCAGGGAAAACCTCAGAGCTGGGTGGGAAAAATCCCCCTGCAGCTCCCTGGGAGCTTCCCCCCCTCAGAATGAGTTACTGGAGCAAGGACTTGTGTCTGCCCTGTGCCCTCCCATTGTCTGGAGGTTTGTTTTTTTTTTTTTCCCCTGGCACATGTCTAGGGAGTACCCAAGCATCATGCATGCTCCTGTCTGGGGGCACCTGTGTGTACCAGCCAGCATGGTGGTGGCACTGCAGCTGTCACCACCTCCCTGAGGAGCACTGCTGCAGGAAAATCCCTCATTTAAAGCCCAGTGCCTGATGCCTGCAATGCCCCAGCCTTCCCTGGCAGTGCCAAGGCAATGCCAGTGACTGGTGGGGAGGGACAAGGGCATGCAGCCCACCTACCACCCTGAGGAAATGTCCTCTCCTAGGGGCATCTGCCACCCAGCCAGGAAACCTGAGGCTTCTTGCCACCCTTTCACCTTCCCACACACCCCCACACACCACCCCCCCAGCTCATCCTGCCCTCTGCCAACCTGCTGTTGGCAGAGGTTGTGATGTGACAGGAGCCTAATGGCTTCGTTTAGCAGCTGCCAGGCGAATGCAGGGGCAGGAGGGGGAGGTTGCAAAGGAGCTGAGGCTGCTGCTGAGCATTGCCCTGGGGAGGATGGCTGGGTTATTTTTGGACAGAGATTGCAAGAGAATGAAAATGAAGGAGGGGAACCAAAAAAAAAAAAAAAAAGAGGAAACAACAACAACAAAAAAAAAAAAAAAAAAAAAAAAAAAAAAAAAACAAAGCCCCTTGGTGCTTGTCCTTCCTCAGTGACAGCAAGCAGGAGCCAATCTTCAGCCCTGTGCTTTGTGGAGTGGATGAAATGATGAGTGGATGGCCAGTCCTGGCCATTGCTGCTCCCCCCAGCCTGCTCATGGCCTCCCCCCACCCCTGTGCCCACCCAGCCACCCTCAGGCAGGGGGCAGTGAGGATCCCTCACCTCTGCTCCACAAACAGGAAACCCCCTCCCCAGGGAGGCTCTCATCTGGGGCAAGGCCCCCAGCATGGCATCCCCCAGATGTTTATTTGCTATATTCCTGCATCTTTCTTCATTTGGGGGGGGGGGGGGGTGTCATATTCCTGCAGCTTTCCCCGTTTGGGTGGTCATATTCCTGCATCCTCCCACATTTGGGGTCATATTCCTGCATTTTCCTACATTTGGGGGTCATATTTCCACATCTTCTCCCATTATAAGGTCATATTCCTGCATCTTTCCCCATTTGGGGGTCAGATTCCTGCAGCTTTCCTCATTTTGGGGGCATATTCCTGCATCTTCCCACATTTGGAGGTCATATTCCTGCATCTTCCCACATTTGGAGGTAATATTCCTGCATCTTTCCTCATTTGGGGGTCAGATTCCTGCATCTTCCCCCACTTTGGGTTCATATTCCTGCATAATTCCCAATTTTGAGGTCATATTCCCCCGTGTTAGGCTGGCATCTTTCAGGGCAGAGCTGGGATGCAGCAGGGTGGGAGATGGTGAAAGAGGGAGGTGCTCAGGGCTGGGCTGGCAGCAGAGTGATGCCCTGAAGTGCCAAGGGAGGGACACAGAGCTGAGTGACAAAGCCACACTCAGGATGCTGCACATTACCTGGGCACAGGGTGGTCTGGCAGGGCTTCAGGAAGCAGAAGCTGGCATGATGTGTGTCTCCTCAGCTTGGGGAGCAAAGGGAAGGCCTCCCCTGGTGCCAGCTCCAGGAAATTCTGTCCCTGGCAGGGCTCAAGGCCAGCCTTGGCAGCAGCTGTGTCCTGGCAGTGGCTCAGGGGACAACACAGGAGAGTGGCTGCCCCAGGAGCACTTCTTGGGAAATGGAGAAGGAACCACTGGAGTCAGGAGGCTGCCAGGCAGACAGGGCTCCTGCCAGGGTGTCATTGGCACAGGCATGCCAGGCACATCCCAGGGCTGTTCCCAGCACTTCTGTCATGGAACAGCTCCTGTGCCAGCTTCTGCTGCCCCCTTGGCCCCTGACAGACCTTCCTTGTCCCTGCCTTGAGCCCAGGGACCCTTCCTGGTGCCCAGGTGCTGGCAGTGGGGCTGGGCTCATCCCTCCATCCTGTAGGTACTGGGTGTGGGGATGGGTGCTGGGGTCCCTCCAGGATCTGGAGCTGAAGCCCTCACCATCCCCAGGCCCTGCCTGCCTGACTCAGAGGGGTGGCATCTCCCGTGGGATCCCCAGGCTGCCGAATCACCCAGACCAAACCAGAGCAGCTGGCAGTGCAGAGGAGGGACCTGCAGAGCACAGACCCCAGAGGAGGCTGGCAGCAGGATTCACCCTGGCAGCATCCCTGCCAACTGCTCAGGAGAGTACAGAGCAGGTGCATCAGGTCTGTGCACCCTCAGCATGGGGCTGGCACAGGGCAGGAAAGCCCAGTGTGGGGCATGGAACCCCTGTGCTGCATGCTGTGGGCTCAGCACTGGGGGGAAACCCACACCAGGGAGACCCCAGACCCTCAGATCTCCAAAGTCCCCCTCCTCTCCCCAGCCCTGTTGCTGGTGATGGTGCAGTGCTGGGAAGGGAGTTGCTGTACCAAAGGGGGAAGAGCACCAGGAGACATCCTAAGGGCAGAGGCAAGAGAAGGGCATGGAGGTACTGGGTAGAAGGTTGGACTTGATGATCTGAGAGGCCTTTTCCAACCTTTATTATTCTATGCCTCTATGATTCATCCAAGTAGTGGAGCTGAGGAGCAGGGCATGGAGGAGAGCAGAGAGCAGATGGAGGGAAGAAAAGATGGGAGAGTCCAGAGCCTGGCACCAAAAGCCAGCAGAGTCCATGGCTGCTGGCAGAAGCTCTCTGCCAAGAGCAGGCAGGAGGAGTGGGCTGGGGCTGAGAGGGGTCTGGGAGAGAGCAGGAAGGAATAAACTCCCCCTCCTTTCACCCAGCAACATGCAACGCTGCAACACACACCCCTGCCAGGCTGCAACGAGCCAGGCTGCCAGGGCTCTGCAGGAGCACACTCAGGGGGCAAAATGTGCTCCTGGGAGCTCAGGGGAACAGCAAACTGTGCCAGGGCAGAAAACCAGGCACAGGTTGGCTCTGCAGCAGCCAGGGCAGAGCTTGCTCCAAAGCCAGCACACGCAGCTGAGGGGCTGAGCAGAGCAGCCCTTGGTCCGCTTCTCCAGCCCAGCTCAAGCTGTGCCAGGCAGGATGGGCAGGCTGGCAGTTCCAGGCACCGGATGGCAAAACCTGGGAAGCCAGGCAGGGCTTCCCCCACACTGGGAGCAGTGACACAGCCCACACAGCTCCACGTGGTACTGCCACAGGGCAGGGCAATGGTGCCAGGGCTCTGCCTGCAGCCAGGATCTGCCTGCAGCCAGCTGGGCCCAGCACCTCATCCAGCACCTGGGGGAACTGTGGAGAGCTGCTGGGCATCTGGGGCTCCTGGATTTGACAATATTCCCTTGGGTGAATGGAAAATGGGCTTGGAAGGACAAAAGCAAGGAAGCAGAAACACTCACCACAACCTGTTTCTCCAGCAGCACTTCAGAGTGGACAAGGGACACCCCAGACCGCCCCAAGTGCAGCAGCTGGGGGCTGCTGGGGCTCTGTGACTCCTGTAGCCACTGTCTCTGGGCTCTCAGAGGGAATTCCCAGGGAATTCCCAGCTGCCACACACAGGTGTGTGCATCCCCAGGCACCACCAGCCCCTGCATCCTGGCTGCTGCAGCCCTAATAATCTGTGTCCCTGGAGCCACAAACCTGTCTCATGGGTGCCTGTATCCCTCTGTGCTCTCTCTCCTGGGAACAGCACCCCCAGGGCCAGTATTCCCAGGCCACATCAGCCCCCAGCCCCTGTATCCTTGGAGCAGTTTTCCTTGCCTGTCCTCCTGCATCCCTCTGCTCCTCCTGCATCTCTTTAATCCCCTCATTGTCTCTGCACCTCCTGCATGCCTGCTGCTGCAATCCCTGGTGCCCATGTCCCCTGCATCCCAGTGTTCCCAGGATGGATGCTCCCTCTGGGACCAGGACCCCTGGGACCTCCATTCCCTGTATCCTGACCATTGCAGCCTTCACTGCCTTTATCCTTGGAGTAGTTTTCCCTCCATTTCCTCCTGCATCCCACTGCTCCTCCTGCAGTCCTCCACTTCCTCCCCACCTCCCCCTCCCCACTCTCCCCCCGCCGCGCTGCTGTGATCCTGGTGCCCATGTTCCCCCCATCCCGGTGTTCCCAGGATGGATGCTCCCTCTGAGACCAGCACCCCTGGGACCACCCTTCCCTGCATCCTGACCGCTGCAGCCCCCACCGCTTTTATCCTTGGAGCCAGTTTTCCCTCCACGTCCTCCTGCTTCCCTTTGCCCCTCCTGCTGGTGCCCGTGCTCCCCCACCCCATCCCGCTGTTCCCGGGATGGATTCTCCCTCTGTTCCCCCCCTCCTCCACCTCTCCCATCCCCTCCAAGCCCAGGACCCCCCACTGGAATGCCGCAGCCCCGCCGCTCCCCCCCGGCCCCTCCCGGCTGCGCGGCGGCGGGGGGCGGGACGCACCGCCCCGGGGCCGCGGCGAGGGGCGGGGGCGGGGGCCGGCACCGGGGCCGGTTCGTAGCGCAAAGGGCGGGCGGTGCCTCGGCCGGGGCCCGCAGCTGCCGGTGCCGGCGGGGGCGGTGCGGGGCCCCTCCTGCCCGGGCTGCTGGGAGTTGTGGTTCGGCGGCGGCGGAGAGCGGAGAGCGGAACGGAACCGGGGGGCCCCGCACGGCCCCGCACCGGCGGCGGCTGCAGGTCGGTACCGCCGCGGTGCATCGCCCGAAGCTCAACCGCATCGTGCGGTGTGGGGAAGGGGGAGTGCAGGGAGGGGAGCCGCGGCGGGCAGCCAGGGCTCGGCGCCGGCCGGGTGCCCACGGCCGCGCTGGGTGGCAGCACCGGGGGCAGGTGCCACCGTGGCGCTGGGTGAGGTGGCAGCAGAACGGTGGGGAAGGGCTGGCCCGGGGGCTGATGGCGGCCCCCCCTGCGTATGCAGCCCCCCGGGTGACACAGCCACGCTGGGGGACAAAGCCATGCCGTGTGATGGCAGCCCCCCCGGGTGACACAGCCGTGCTGAGGGACAAAGCCACGCCGGGTGACAAAGCCATACCGGGTGATGGCAACCACCCAGGTGACACAGCCACGCCTGGCACTGGCACCCCTGCCAGGAGACACGGACATGCTGAGTGGCAAAGCCACACCAGGATGTGCACCCACACCAAAGCGACACAGCCACGCCGGGTGGCACAGCCATGCCAAGGGACACAGCCACGCCAGGAGATGCACCCACGTCGGGTGACACGGCTATGCCAGGTGACATGGCCACGCCGGGAGATGCACCCACACCTAAGTGATACAGCCGTGCCAGGTGATGCAGCCACGCCGGGTGAGAGCCCTGCCGAGTGCCACAGCCGTGCCAGGGGACGCAGCCACACCAAGGGGACACCAGCACAGCAGCGGCACCAGGTGACACCGTAGCTGCGGGTGGGTGACACGGCCCTGGGGACGCGCCACAGGAAGCCAGCACCAGCAGCTGCCTGGCCCCGCTCCAGCTCCGTAGTAGCAGCCGGTGCCCTGCCTCACCCCAGCTTCTGCGCCCAGCCACGCTCCTCATGCTGCTCCCGAAGGCGATGCCACCTGTGCCAAGCCGAGGACGGTCCCACCGCAGGCGTCCTCATCAGCGCAGAGCCCACTGCTGGGCTGGGCTGGGCTGAGCAGAAACCACCTCCTCCAGGAGACACCGGGGCCCACCACGGGGCCACCACAGAGCCACCGAGATGCAACTTTGTGCTGCATGGCAGCCTGGCTGCCTTCATTATGTAACGGCGCTGCTGCCTGGCACCGAGCTCGCCTCCACGTCCTGCACAACTTCAGGGTGGTGTGGGATGGATGCCACCCTCCCTGCCTGGCTCCAGGCTTTGCTGGCAGGAGCTGACGAGCCTTCTTGTGGCTTTCGGACCCGGGGCTGCTCCGTGTCGCTGCCCAGCTCTCTGCAGCCAGGCTGGAAGGCTGATGGCATCCACCAGCCCAGCAGCAGGTCCCAGCTGGCAGCGGTGCCACTGTTTGGGCCGTGCTGTGCTGCTGTGGAAGGGGGGTTTGGGCGTCAGGGCTGCTTGTGCCAGCGCAGGAGGCAGCTGCTGGGGTGGATCCCTGAAGGAAACTCTGCCTTGAAGCTTCTGTGTGCAGCCCAGGGCTCCAAAGGCTGTGGGGCTGCAGTGCCAGGCAGGCTGCATGTGGGCACAGGGGCTTTGACCTCCTTCTGCTCGGTTTGCCCCCTTTGAGCTGCTGACAGCACCCCCCAGGACACCAACAGGGCTGTGTTTGTGCTGTGCCACCTTCACGAGGGGGGGGTGGGGAGTGGGTGAGTGACTCCAGCCTGGGGACTCCAAAGGTGTCAGACCTCCCCTTGCCCCAGCTCTGCCCCTCCTGTGCTGTTGCTTTGTCAGTTGGCTTCTGAAGGAGCCTGACTGCTGCACTGAGGCAGCTCATCTGAATACAGATGGTGCCAGGGCTCTGCCTGCCTTCCTGGGCATGCTCTGGTGCCATGGGGGGATCATGGGCTCTTCCTACCTTCCCAGGCATGCTATGGCACTGGGGGGGGAGGGGGGGGGGAATCATGCCACAGCTCTTCCTGCCTTCCCAGGCACGCTCTGGCACTGTGGAAGAGTGTGGTGGGATTGTGCCACCCATGGGGAACACCCCCGGGACTGGCTTCGTGGCCTGGGCTGGAGCAGTCGGTGTGCCTGGAGGGATGCCAGGTGGTGGGGAGGGAGGAAAGTTACTTTAAAATTCTCAGGAGGCTGAGGTGCCACGTGGATTGGTGATGCCAGGATGGGGCAGGCAGGCAGTGTGCTACAAGGAAGTAGGACAGAAGGAAGCTAGCTGTGTGGGTGTCCCTCCCTGGGGTGTAGAACTGCCCAGAGCCTGTCCACAGCCCTGCACAGGGTCCACAGCTGTAGAATCAGTCCTCAGGCAGAGCTCCACCAGCTGAAGCCATCAGCAGGGAGATGTAGGTTCATCAGCAGGCTGTGGGAGCTTGCCAGGGAGGGCTGGGAAGGGTTTGAGAGCTTTGGATGGTTTTGGATGGCTTTCCTGGCTACCAAACCCATCCTGCTCCTTCCAGCCCATGCTGCTGCTGCTGGTCCCATGGCAGCTCCCTACCCCTTACCTGTGTCCTCCTTGTTTCACCCTTCCCAGCTAGAGAGCTGTTTGTGCTGCAGCTCCTGCCCACCAGCAGCCCTCTGCCCTGTGAGGGGCTGGGCAGCAGTTGGCATACTTTGGAGGTGCAATCAGGGCACAGCACCAGCACAGATGAGCCAGATGAGAGCCTATGTCCTTCCCTTTCAGTGCTCCAGGGCAGGCTGTGCCCCTCCAGCCTGAGCATCTGCTTGGTGTGGGGCTGTGGCCTGTGGGCACCCCTGTTCAATGCTTTAAATGCCACCCATCAGCCATGACAAGGTCCTCTTCAGTGCTGGCAGTGTGCCATAGGCCAGGGTATTTCTCAGGGTGCCTCCCAACCTCCATTTCTCACCCATTCCCTTGCCTGCCCCACTCCTTTGTTTCTCCAAGGTGCTCAGGGATGGATTAGGGGCTGTGAGGAGCTGGAGCATTTCCCCTCTTCACAGAGCTGCTTTCCCAAGAGCTCTGGTGGTGAAGTGGGACAGAGGGGCTGCTGGTTGAGCAGGGGACTCGTTCCCAGCCTGGGCAGGGAGGACAGGCTCTGCTTTTTTGGGCTGGGTGTGTGGGGTGTGGTGGTGGTGCTAGGAGCTGGTGAGCTGTGAGCTGGTAACCTCTAGCTGGTGCAGTCAAGACAACCTCTGATGCACCATCACTGCCATGCCCTCAGAGGCTGGCCAAGCACTGGGCTGCCATCAGCCTGAGGGGACTGGGCAGGCTCAGAGCTGTCAGCTCAGTCTTGGGGAGGGAGACTCATTTCAGAGCATTTAGATGGAGGGGATAAAGAGATGTGCTGCGAGATAGAGCTGTTAAAGTGTCTGCTCCCAGCTTCACCCAGCTGCCTTATCAGCCAGATTTCAGATCTGATAATGGCAGCAGAGAAAGGGGGGAGAGCAGGAGGGGGGGACAGTCCTGGGCATCCACAGGGGCTGGCTGTCTCCCTTCCCTTCTGTTTGGATGTTTTTGGAAGACACTGTAGGGAGGGGAGGGTTATTTTCTCAGCATGGAATGATTCTGGGCTGCTGGGCATGAGGGGAGGGCTCCTCACCTATTACCCCCCACCCCCCTCATAAGGAGCAAATGCCCTGTACAGCCCTGGCACATGACCCTGGCTATGCCCTCTGCATAGAGCCCTGCAGGGACCCCAAGGGGAAGCTGCCTCCCTCCTAAGGGCAATGAAGTTGGTGAACAGGCTTGATGAGGAGCAGCTGAGGGAGCTGGGTTTGTTTAGGCTGGAGAAGAGGAGGCTGAGGGAAGACCTCATTGCTCTCTACAGCTCCCTGATAGGAGATTGCAGTGAGGTGGGGTTTGGTCTCTTCTCCCTAGTACCAGGTGATAGAACGAGGGGGAATGGCAGGAAATGGTGCCAGGGGAGGGTTGGGTTGGAAATAAGAAAAAAAATTCTTTGCTGCAAGAGTGGTCAGGCATTGGAACAGGCTGCCCAGGGAGGTGGTGGAGTCCCCATCCCTGGAGGTGATCAAGAAACCTGTGGCCATGGCCCTTTGGGACGTAGTTCAACAGCCACAGTGGTGTTGGGCTGCAGGTTGGATTCAAGGGGCTGAAGGTTGGATTCAACGGGGCTGCAGGTTGGATTCAACGGGGCAGGTTGGATTCAACGGGACAGGTTGGATTCAATGGGACAGGTTGGACTCAATGGGGCTGCAGGTTGGACTCAATGGGGCTGCAGGTTGGATTCAATGGGGCTGAAGGTTGGATTCAGTGGGGTTGAAGGTTGGATTCAACGGGGCTGAAGGTTGGATTCAACGGGGCTGCAGGTTGGATTCAACGGGGCAGGTTGGATTCAATGGGACAGGTTGGATTCAATGGGACAGGTTGGACTCAATGGGGCTGCAGGTTGGACTCAATGGGGCTGCAGGTTGGATTCAATGGGGCTGAAGGTTGGATTCAGTGGGGTTGAAGGTTGGATTCAACGGGGCTGCAGGTTGGATTCAACGGGGCTGCAGGTTGGATTCAGTGGGGTTGAAGGTTGGATTCAATGGGGCTGCAGGTTGGATTCAATGGGGCTGCAGGTTGGATTCAATGGGGTTGAAGGTTGGACTCAATGGGGCTGCAGGTTGGATTCAATGGGGCTGCAGGTTGGATTCAATGGGGCTGAAGGTTGGATTCAGTGGGGCTGAAGGTTGGATTCAATGATCTTAGAGGGCTTTTCCAACCCCAACAATTCCATGATTCTCTGACTCTAATGCTTCTGTGTTTCTTCCCCCTCCAGCCCTGCCTCTCAAGATGAGGATCCTCCGCTTACATCACCGCTGACCCACACCGCTGGCACCCCTGGCCAGCCTGGCCACCCTCTTCCCCAGGAGAAGCCTATGCAGAGCTCCCAGGCACTCCAGGGAGAACCACAGCTCCGCTTCCCCATGGCAGCCCCTTGCCCCCAGGCCCCGTCCCAGCTGCACGGCGTGGGTCCCTCTGAGGAGCACGAGGACTGACCGCCGCGCGCCCCCCGCCCTCCCGCACCACCATGTCTTTGGAGTGGCTGCCGGGCTGGAGCTGGTCCCTGGACGGCCTCCGGGATTTCATCGCTGCCGGCATCCAATCCTTCCGGGACTGCGACGCCGGCGCCCTGGCCGCCGGCGCCTGCCTCCTGCTCCTCTTCGTCTGGTACTGCTACCACGTGGGGCGGGAGCAGCCCCGCGCCTACCCCACCGTCAACGCCCTGATGCAGGGCGCCGAGGCCGACGGCGTCCAGAACGGCTTCGTCTACTGCCACTCGCCTGAGTGCCTGCGCTGCGCCCACCACGACGGCCTCAACCAGAAGCTCTACCACAACCTGCAGGAGTACGCCAAGCGCTACTCCTGGTCCGGCATGGGCAGGATCCACAAAGGCATCCGCGAGCAGGGCCGCTACCTCAACAGCCGGCCCTCCATCCAGAAGCCCGAAGTCTTCTTCCTGCCGGACTTGCCCACCGCACCTTATTTCTCCCGGGACGCTCAAAAGCACGACGTGGAGTTGCTGGAGCGCAACTTCCAGACCATCCTCTGCGAGTTTGAGAGCCTCTACAAAGCCTTCTCAAACTGCAGCCTCCCGCAAGGCTGGAAAATGAACAGCACGCCCAGCGGGGAGTGGTTCACCTTCTACCTGGTGAACCAGGGCACCTGCGTGCCCAGGAACTGCAGGAGATGCCCACGGACGTACCGCTTGCTCGGCAGCCTCCGCACCTGCATTGGCAACAACGTCTTCGGCAACGCCTGCATCTCGGTGCTGAGCCCGGGCACCGTCATCGCCGAGCACTACGGACCCACCAACATCCGCATCCGCTGCCACCTCGGTGAGTGCCCGCCCGGACCGGGCCTCGGCCTGCCTGGGTGTGCCCCCCTGCTGGTGTGGGCTCTGGGGGCTTGCTGATTATTGCAGGTCCACAAGAGGGTGCCCAGGGTGCTGAGCTCCTGAGGGATGAAGCGGCTGGGGAGGAGAGGAGCAGCAGCTGGGTGCAAGAGCGCAGAAAATGATTGGTAGATTGATAGGATGGTTTGGGTTGGAAGGGACCTTAAAGATCATTTAGTGCCAACCCCCACTTCTGGAACCTTGTGCTCCCTGGCACTGCAGCCCTGCCTGGGTGCAGGAGAGCAGAAAAAGATGATTCATAGAATGGTTTGGGTTGGAAGGGACATTAGAGATCATCTTAGTGCCAACCTCCACTTCTTGAACCTTGTGCTCCCTGGCACTGCAGCCCTGCCTGGGTGCAGGAGAGCAGGAAAAGATGATTCATAGAATGGTTTGGGTTGGAAGGGACCTTAAAGGTCATCTTAGTGCCAACCCCTGCTTCTTGAGCCTTGTGCTCCCTGGCACTGCAGCTATGCCTGGATGCAAGAGTGCAGAAAATGATTCATAGATTCATGAAATGGGTTGGGTTGGAAGAGACCTTTAAGATCATCTTAGTGCCAACCCCTGCTTCTTGAACCTTGTGCTCCCTGGCACTGCAGCCCTGCCTGGGTGCAGGAGAGCAGGAAAAGATGATTCATAGAATGGTTTGGGTTGGAAGGGACCTTAAAGATCATCTTAGTGCCAACCCCTGCTCTTGAGCCTTGTGCTCCCAGTTTGGCCACTGGTTGCAGCCCTTGGGCCACCTCAGGTGCCTCTGCTTTGGCCTGGGGGGGAATGATTTGGGGGCTCTGGTGGCAGCAAGTTCCTCAAGATAGTCTCAGTCCCCTGTGTGTTCAGAGTCCCCAGCTGAGTGTTTCAACCCTTCCTCCCATCAACCTGAGTGTGGGATAGGGAGCTGATAGTGTGCTGGGGGTCTCTGAATGACCCCCACCCTGCAGACCCCCCCAGCTTTACCCTGAGGTTTCAGGGCACCCTGCGGTGCTGCCTCAGGGACTGATCTGTCTCCCAGCGCTGCCCCTCCCGCAGCTCCCCCTCTCCTGGGATTTCAGGCTGGCTGCAGAGATGGTACAGCTCTGGGGTGGAGGGTCCCGGGGTCTCCCCTCTGGCCGGGCTGGCAGCATGGTGGCACCGGGGAGGGGCAGCGCCCAGGCGGCACAGATGGTGGGGACGCTGCCGCGGCGCAGACCGTGCCGGGGGTGGCTCCGCACGGGCCCTGCTGGCACGCACCAGACAGGCTCCTGCAGCCAGCTCCTCGTGGGTAAACACACCCAGTGGTGGCGACTGCCTGCGTCTTCAGAGTAGGGAGGGGTCTCCAGAGCTGGTCCAAGGAGCTCTCCGGGTCTGGGGAGCTGCTGGAGAGATACCTTGCTGGTGCCAGGAGGTAGCCCAGTGCCTGCCCACCAGCTCCTAAGGAGGCAGGATGTGCCCTTGCTGGTGCCAGGAGGTAGCCCAGTGCCTAGCCACCAGCTCTCCCCTCACTCTGTGGCACTGGGGAGATGGGTTCACCTTGCAAGGGGCTGGGAGAGGTTCCTGGGAAGGGGGCAGTGAGGTGAGGTGGCTTGAACACCCCCTGCCCTGGCAGCGTGGAGCTGGGGCCAGCCCTGCAGCTGGTGCACACACACAGCCCAGGGAGATGAGCAATGTGGGTCATTCCCTTCTCCTTCCATGTTTTCCAGCTCCATCTGCTCAGATCCTGCAGCCAGGACACAGCACCCTGCCTGGGGCATCTCCACCTTGGTGCTCAGCTCCTGCTGTGCCCAAGGCATGGATGCCTTTAAGAGGCACTTTCAGGCCAGCTTGCTCTGCAAAGGCAGAAGAGCCAAGTTGCTCTCTAGGCTTCAACCCAACCTCTGTGAACACACAGGGCCAAGCAGTGGCATCAGCTCAACCCCTCTGAGGGACAGGGCAGAGTCCCCTGGGGTGTGGGTGCGGTGAGAGAGCTGCTGTCTGCCACCTCCCCTGGCTGCCACCTCCCCTCGATGCCATCTTCCCTGACTGCTCAGCTCCTCCTTTTCCAGCTGGAGCGTCTCCAGCTGAGGCTGTTGTGCAGGCTCTGGGTTGTGTAGGCTTTGAAGCACCCCTTGGAGAAGCAGAGAAGCTTTCTGAGCTCCTGGGCAGCTGGGAGTCCCTGCTGGGCTCGCTGGCATTGGCATCAGCTCCCTCCCAGCTCGTTTGCTGCATCGTTACTGTTTGCAACCCACGTGAGCCCTGACCCCTTTCTCCACCACAGCTGCATCCTCAGGGCTGGTTGACTCTGCACCAGCTCCAGTGGTCCCCCAGCACTTCCAGGGGTGATATTCCTGGTGTGTGTGGGGGTGGTGGGCTCAACTCTCACCAGGCTGGCCTGGCTTGTGCTAGTATTTTAGGAAAGGACCCATTTTTATTCCTAGCATTGTCCTTCTTCACGTGGCCTTCACAGATCCTCTTCCCTACCAGGGTTTTGCCACCAACCTCCCCCCCCACCTCCCCCAAATTTCTGTCCCTGCAGCTGCCCAAGGAGGGAGCAATTGGCAGCATCTCAGGTGGAGGGGACTGAGGGATGAGGCAGATGCTGAGCAATGCAAGGTCAAACAGGGAGCTTATGGCAGAGCCAGGAACTGAGCCCATTTCTCCAGTCCTGGTGCAGTGCTTCCTCCCAAAAGGCTGAGAGCCTTGGAATTGCAGCAGAGCTGGGGGCAGCAGAGGGGAGGGTCCTGAAGCTAGAAAATGCACCAGGAATGTAGCTTCCTACATCCACCCTCCATGGTTGTGGACTTTGGGGACTTGCTGGTTGCTGCAGCTCTGAAAGAGGGTGCCCAGGGTGCTGAGCTCCTTGGGGTGCAGCAGCTGGGGAGGAAAGGAGCAGCAGCTGGGCTGCAGTATGCTCAGGGATTAGCTTGCAGGGGCAGTGCCAGCTTGGTGCCTGTTTTGAACCCTGGATGATGCCATGTGCTGAAATCAGTGGCTGCTGCATCCCTCTGCCCTGCAAGGGGCTGGGCAGCAGCTGGCACATCCAGGAGGTACCATCTGGGCACTGTACCAGCACAGATGAGCCAGATGAGAGCCCACATCCTTCACTCTGCTTTTGGTGCTCCAGGGCAGGCTGTGACCCTCCATTAGTGCCCAGCCTGAGTATCTGCTTGCTGTGGAGACCTGACCCATGGACACTGCTGTTCAATGCTTTAAATGCCACCCATCAGCCACAACAAGGCTCTCTTTGGTGCTGGCACTATGCCCTAAGCCAGGCTAGCTGTCAGGATGCTTCCCAACCTCCATGTACTGATGTCAGTGATTGCTGCTGCTGCTCCCCAAGGGAAGCAAACCCTGGGCAGCAGCGTGGAGCTCACCTGGAACTCACCATTTCAGGACTGCTCTTCCTGACTCCTCCTGTCCTCTCTCTTTGTGCCTGAAGGTCTGAAGACACCCAGCAACTGTGAGCTGGTGGTGGGGGGTGAGCCTCAGTGCTGGGCTGAGGGTCGCTGCCTGCTCTTTGATGACTCCTTCCTGCACACAGCGTTTCATGAAGGTAAGCCCAGCCTGGGGCTCCTGGGGCTGGGGAAGGCAACTGTGCCCAGTCCTTTCTCCTGCCAAGGTGCCTGCAGGGATGGTGGCACCTCATCCCAGAGGGATTACACCACTGCTGTCCTTGGCTTGCAACAGGGAGGGCAGTAGGCCCATTCCTGGCGTGATGGGACTCACCCATCATGCTGCTTCGGGTGGCTGGAGCATCCATCCCAGTGCCCCTTTACTCAGAGGAATCCCCTTAGCACCTTCTTTCTACACATCCCTGAAAGGAGGTTTGAGCCAGGTAGGGGTTGGTCTCTTCTCCCTAGGAACAAGTGATAGGACAAGAGGAAATGGCCTTGAGTTGCCCCAGGGGAGGTTTAGGTTGGACATGAGGAACAATTTCTTCCCCTGGAGGGTTGTCAAGGCCTGGGCCATGCTGCTCAGGGCAGTGGTGGAGTCCTCACCCCTGGAGGGGTTTCAAAGACATGTGGGTGTGGTGCTGGGGGCCATGGTTTAGTGGTGACCTGGCAGTCACTGGATGATCTAGATGATCTTAAAGGTCACTTCCAACCCAAACCAGTCCATGACTCTATGACTCTCAGCCTGCTCTGGGGCTCACTCCCCTCCTGCTTCATTGCCCACAGTCCTGCCAGCTCAGCACAGGGCTGGATGATCCCCTCCCTGCCATGGCAGTCCGCATGGGAGAGCTTCCCATGTTCCCCCAGAGCTTTGCTGGGCAGCTCAGACTCTCACCCAGCAGCCTCAGCACAGAGTCATAGCCTGGTTTGGGTTGGAAGGGACCTTGCAGATCATCTAGTTTCAACCCCCCTGCCATGGGCAGGGACACCTCCCACTAAAGCAGGTTGTTGAGGGCCCCTCTCGCTCTTGCTGCAGCGGCTCTGATGCAAGGCAGCAGCTGTGTGCTGAGGTGCCAGCAGCGCTGTTGTCAGCCGTGCAGGGACAGAAGCTCCGCCCCAGGCTGTTTCGTTGTCTCTCGGTGCTGTTCCGCTCCAGCTCTCCTGGATTAAGCAGCATTAGTCACCCATGGCATGAAAGCCTGGAGCAGAGCTGCTGCAGGCAGGGGAGCCTGCGAAGTCAGGGGGAGAACAAAAGCTGCTGCTCCCACAACAGCCCTGCTGCGGGATTGGGAAGCTCAGCTTGAGGCTGGGAAGGGCTGGAATAGCGCAGAGGCAGCTCCCACCACGGCTCTGAGATGCAGCTGGAAGGAGGGGGGAGCTCAGCAGAATCTGGTGCCCTGCCATGAGAAACCTTCAGGTCTGGCTGCCCAGAGAACCCCCCAGAACCTCAGCAGGGTGGACTCAGCCCTGTGCTGGCTGTTTGAGGCACTGGGCTCCCAGTAACCATAGATCCATGGAATTGGTTGGTTGGAAAAGATCTTTCAGATCATCAAGGCCATGGGGCTAAACCATGTCCCTCAGCACCACATCTCTGCCTCTTTGAACACCTCCAGGGATAGAGATTCAAACCACCTCCCTGGGGTGCCTGTTCCATTAACCCAGCACTGCCAGGTCACCACCAACCCATGGCCCTCAGCACCACATCTCCACAGCTTTGGAACCCCTGCAGGCATGGGGACTCCACCGCTGCCCTGGAAAGCCTGGGCTGGGGCTTGACAACTCTTTTGGGTGGAGAAATTGTTCCTCATGTCCAACCTAAACCTCTCCTGGTGCAGCTTGAGGCTGTTTCCTCTTGTCCCATCACTTGTTCCTTGGGAGAAGAGGCCAACCTCACCTGGCTCCAACCTCCTTTCAGACAGAGATGGAGAAGGTGAGCAGCAGTCCAGGTGTTTACTGGGGTTGCACCGGGCAGACGCTTCCCTGCTGCTGGGTGCAGAGCAGCAGCTTCCCAGCGCGGAGCCCACCGCCCCCGCCCAGATCTCCTCACCCTGCTCTTCCATCCCACCCAGGTCCCCCGGAGGAAGGTCCCCGCGTGGTCTTCATGGTGGACCTGTGGCACCCCAACGTGGCCGCCGCCGAGCGCCAAGCCCTCGACTTCATCTTCGCCCCGGGCCGATGAGGGCCGCCGCCCGGTGTCGTGGGTTTGAGGGCAGCCAGGGAGCGGCCGTGCCAGCGGCCGTGCGGGCAGCCGTGCCAGCCGGGCTCCCGCGGGTCCTTGTGCTGGGCGCCCGCCGCACTGGAAGCATCGCAGCCTCCGGCTCCTCCTTCCTGGGGTCTTGTAAATGGAAACTGCGCCGCGTAATCAACGCCCATCTCCCTCCCTCCCTTCCATCTTCGGCTTCGGGGGTTCGGTTCCACCACGCCAGCGCCTCGCCTCCCCGCCCTGGTTAGCTGCAGCACCACCCCCCTGCCCTCCTGTCATCTTGCTACTGTGGTTTGTTGCGGTGTTCAGAAGCAGAGTAAGCGAGCCGAGGGTCCTTCGTGTGGCTGCCATCGCCTGGAAAACTCCTCCTGGCCATCAACAGATCGACACAAACACGCAGACACCGAGAGCAGAGAACCAGCCAAAGCTGTTGTGCTCGGCTTGGCCCTCTCCTGCTGGCAGTTCCTGGAGGGATGGATGGATTGGTTTGGTGGGGGGGAGGGAAGCTGCAGTGGGCAAAATGCACCTCCTGGAGCACTGTGAGCTCCAGGGGCTGCTTGGGCTGGGGCAGGCAGGGCAGCCTGGGAGCTCTCGCTTCCACTCCCTCCCTCGCATGCCAGCACGGCCCCAGCCCTTCTTCCACCCTCTCCCTTCTGCCACCCCGTCCCTTCTTCCACCCTCTCCCTTCTTCCACCCCAGCCCTTCTTCCACCCTCTCCCTTCTGCCACCCCGTCCCTTCTTCCACCCTCTCCCTTCTTCCACCCCAGCCCTTCTTCCACCCCAGCCCTTCTTCCACCCCAGCCCTTCTTCCACCCCAGCCCTTCTTCCACCCCAGCCCTTCTGCCACCCTCCCCCTTCTGCCACCCCCCCCCTTCTGCCACCCCCCCCCTTCTGCCACCCCCTCCCTTCTGCCACCCCCTCCCTTCTGCCACCCCCTCCCTTCTGCCACCCCCTCCCTTCTTCCACCCCCTCCCTTCTTCCACCCCCTCCCTTCTTCCACCCCCTCCCTTCTTCCACCCCAGCCCTTCTTCCACCCTGTCCCTTCTTCCACCCCGTCCTGTGTCTCCCCCTCCCTTCTCCCCCAGTAAACCTTTTCTACCCCCTGGGCAGGGAGAAGGGCATGACACCACCTCCTTGGCTGCCCTCACAGCCCCAGCAAGCCCAGGGGCATCCCAACACCCACCCTGTTGAGGGGACAGCACACTCTTTAATCTGACCCAGGGTCTAAATCCCCTCTTTGTGTCATCTGCAAACCTTTGGTTTCTACAGCTCCAGCTGAGAAGCCCTTGGCAGGGGCAGGGACACCTTGGGAATGAGCACAGGGCTTTGGTTTGCCTGCAGGCAAAGGCCTGGGAGGAAAGGAGGTCACACTTCCTCCTGCTGCTCCATCTTCTCCTTTCCTCAAGCCAGGGCGAGCACACAGAGAGGCAGCTCCCATCTTCCTGACAGCAAAGGAAGGGCCTCCAACGCTGGGGGTGGTCAATTCTGCCCCCCCAAGGAAGGAGCCCTCAAGTCTTGAGTGTCCTGCTGGCCCAGCATCCAACAGGCTGGTCCTGAGGCACTCAGCACCCAGGGCTTTTCGGGGTGCAGAGCTGCCCTGTGGTTGACACCACGCTGCCCCTGGAGCACGACTCGCTGCAGCTGCTCACTGCTCTGCCTGGGGAGTGGCTGTCACAGGCTTAGTGGCCTCAGCACAGCTCTGGGGACTGCTTGCCTCCATGCTCTGCCCAGGGGGGGACACAACCCCACCCCCCACCCCCCAGTTTCTTTACAAGTTTTCCAGTGAGGAGACTGCAAGAGAAGGGCAGAGGTTTGCAGTACACCTGAGGTCTTTTTTTTTTTACACCTGTCCTGTGACAGACTCTGAAGTGCATGAGGTCTACACACATTGAGTACCTGGAGGCAGAGGGAGCCAGCAGGCTTGGTGACTGTCCTACAGTTTGGTGACATTCATACAGTGGATAAGCAAAGATTATCAATAAACAGTTGTGCTGAAAACAGTTCAGCCTCTGCCTGCTGCTCTGACTCAGCCAGGGTCATGCAAAACCATGACTCTGGTCATAGGATCATAGAATTGTTTGGGTTGGAGAAGCCCTCTGAGACCATCCAGTCCAACACCACCACGGCCATCAAACCAGGTCCCCAGGTGCCATGGCCACACCTTTCTTGAACACTTCTAGGGATGGTGACTCCACCACCTCCCTGGGCAGGCTGTTCCAATCCCTGACCACTCCTGCAGCAAATAAAATTTTCCTCATTACCAACCTAACCCTCCCCTGGCACCATTTCAGGCCATTTCCTCTCCTTCTGTCACCTGAGACTAGAGAGAAGGAACCAACCCCCACCTCACTCCATCCTTCTTTCAGGGAGTTGTAGACAGCAATGAGGAGACCCCAGAACCCCAATTCCCTCAGCTGCTCCTCCCCAGCCCTATTCTCCAGACTCTTCACCAGCTTTGTTGTCCTTGTCCCCCTCCAGCCCCTCAATGTCCTTCTTGGAGAGAGGGTCCCAAAACCGAGCCAAATATTCCAGGCGTGGCCTCACCAGTGCCCAGTACAGAGCCAGGATCACTTCCCTCCTCCTGCTGGTCACACTGTTGCTGATCCAGGCCAGGTGCTGGTGGCTTCTTGGCCACCTGAGCACACTCTGGCTCATCTTCAGCTGGTTGTCAACCAGCACCCCCAGGTCCTTTTCTGCCAGTCAAGGTTGGGTCCTGCCCCAGAAGTGCTCTGGAAAAGCAGGAGCTGCAGGGTGGGAGGAGATGGGGGCCCAGGCTGAGGATGTTGAGCCAGGGCATTGCTGGCAGACCTGTGACACTTCTGTCCTGAAGAGGTAGAACTTCCCCAACCTGGCTTTTACCACTGCCAGGAGCTCAGGGAGCAGCTGCTTTGTACCTCCCTGCATCTTCTGCTCCCCTCCAGTCCAGGCACTGCAGAGCCCAGCAGGCAGCACTGTCTGTGCCCAGGGCAGCACAGAGCATCTCCAGCCTGTCCCCAGCCTGTCCCCAACCTCCACATGAGGTCACCAGCCTGCCCCAGAGCCTTCAAACCACTTCAGAACATGCTCCCAGCTGCCCACCCTGACACATCAAGGCAGCTGCAGCAGGAGCAGCTCTTGGGTGGAGGGTGCTGGGCTGCCCCAAAACATCACCTGGAGCACAGGACCAGGCTGGCAACACAAGAACCCACCCTGGCCTTCCTCAGCAGGACTCTGATGTGCTCAGGCAGGACACAAGCACAGCCCCACCTGCTCCTCCTCTCATCACACCTGACCCATTTTTTTTTCCCCCACATCCTCTCTGCGACACCACCATAGAGTCGAGGGCCTGGAGCTCTTCTTTGCTCTTCCTACCCCAGGACAACTTTCATCTCAACAACCAGAGGACAGCCACGGGTCTTGGTGGCCAAGATGCAGCCAAAGAAGCCAAAAGGAAGGGAGCTGCCCCAGCTGTGGGCTGCCAACAGAAGGCAGAGCAGATTGCAGCAGAAGACTCCTGACGACAGCAGGCAGAAGAAGCTATTTTGTGCTCTGCTGCTGTGCCAAAAAACCTCCCTCCTGTCCCTCTGGGGGTTTCCCTTCCACTTCTTCATGTTTCCTGGTAGAGCACGCAACCACTTCCCAAAACACCCACCTTGGAGACAGCAGAATCTCCCTTGGGTTTCCCAGCAGTCTGGAGCTGCCTGGCAGCTCCTCAGGGTGGCCTGAGGCTTCCTCACCTGCAGAGCATCCCAGAGAGAACCTGGCTCAGGAAGACAGAGCAGAGGAGCCTCTTGACTCACAATGTCATCACAGGAGGGATTGGGCACACAGCTGCTGCTCCTCCTGCCTTCTCCCACCCCTCTGTCCCTCACCTACACAGTACCTCTGTGCTGCAAAAGACCCAGGGCACAACTGGGGGCAGCAGGGCCTTACTTTTGTGTCTCCTTCAAATGGGGATCACCAAAGCAGGAGCTCTCCTGGACAGCTGTAGCTCAGGCCTTCCTGTGGAGGTTTCACTTAGAACTATGGAATCCCAGACTGCTTTAGGTGGGAAGGGACCTTTCAAGCTCATCCAGTCCAACCTGCAACTACAGCAGGTTGCTCACAGCTCCAAACAACCTGACCTGCAATGGTGCCAGGGATGGGGCAGCTCCTGCCTCTCTGGGCAACCTGGGCCAGGCTCTCACCACCTTCAGTGTCAAACATTTCTTCTCTCTAGTCTGAATCTCCCTCTTTTAGTTGCAAACCATCACCCCTTGTCCTGTCACAACAGGCCCTGCTCAAAGTCTGTCCCCAGCTCTCTGCTCAGCCCCTTTAAGCACTGAAAGGCCACCAGAAGGTCTCTCTGGAGCCTTCTCTTCTCCAAGCCCAACTCTCTCAGCCTGGCCTCACAGCAGAGGGCTTCCAGAGGGTCTCCTGCAGTCAGGGTAGAGCATGAAGCTGTGACACTGATGACACCATTTGTGTCCAGCTCCTGGAGGTGGCCTGCCAACACTGCCACAAGCCTGCTCACCATTTCACAGCAGACCTTTAGCACTTTCTCAGACCCTGAGAAGCAGCTGCTCTGCAAGAGTGATGGAAGCCACAGGCACTGCCTGCTCAACCCCACCAGTGCACGGCCTCCCCCTCAGCATGGAGCTAACCAGGGGCTCCCAAGCCCTCACCACAGGAGTCACAAACATCACAGCCAACCACAAGTGGGATTCTGGCCCCATCACTTGGGTGAGTCTTGGGAGGCTCTCTTTTATTTTCACAGTGACAGTGATGACAGCAGCAGGCTCTGGAACACAGCCCAGCCAGCTGCAGGGATCCATCACCCAGGTCACCACCAGTCCCCCCAGCCCCAAGAGGGAACACACCATCCAAGCAGGAGGAGAACAGATGCTGAGGGCTACAAAACCTCTTTGGTCCTTAAGCTTAAGGGCTCCCAGTTGCCTTTTCTGTCAAGAGAGCCAGAGCAGCAAGAGCAAGGAGGTGAAACAAGGTCCTGAGGCAGGAGGGAGGGGAGGAAGCAGAAAGCTGAGGAGCAGGCAGGAGGCTCACACCACCATCACCAGGGCAGGCTGGTGGGCAGCACTGTGCTGCACCATCACCTACCAGGAGGGAAGGTCAAGGATCTCCTGGATCCAGCTACAGCACAAACCTCTCCTGACAGCAACTGGGAGGAGTTCTGCAGCACTTGTTCTGCTCCTGAGAACATGCAGGACACCATCTGTGCTGACCAAGGTAAGGCAAGGGGGCATTGTATGGATTAAGAGACACAAATACAGCCCAGGTCTGACCAGGGCAAGTGCAGGCACAGACCCCAGAGTGTCTGACACCTCTGAACACCAGTAGTGCCCAGGAGCCTCATGTCTGTGTAGCTTACAGCAGGAAGAGGTTTTCCTTTAGGTGAAGGCACTCTGTGGTAGCACAGCATCATGAATGGTCTCAGAGTCCATGTAAACCAGGTGCCCCAGCACAGCCACTGCTACCTGCAGTCTTTGCTAAGTGCCCATGCCAACATGCCCTGGCACCCAAGGTGTGCAGAACAGGGCACCAAGGGTGGTCCTTCCTCAGGGTACAGCAGGCAGCAGATCCCCATGGACCTGGCAGGAACAGGGCACCAAGGGTGGTCCTTCCTCAGGGTACTGCAGGCAGCAGACTCCCATGGACCTGGCAGGAACAGGGCACCAAGGGTGGCCCTTCCTCAGGGTACTGTGGGCAGCAGACCCTCATGGACCTGGCAGGAACAGGGCACCAAGGGAGGTCCTTCCTCAGGGTACTGTGGGCAGCAGACCCTCATGGACCTGGCAGGAACAGGGCACCAAGGGAGGTCCTTCCTCAGGGTACTGTGGGCAGCAGATCCCCATGGACCTGGCACACAAGGTGTGCAGAACAGGGCACCAAGGGAGGTCCTTCCTCAGGGTACTGTGGGCAGCAGACCCTCATGGACCTGGCACAGAGCCTTATGCCTCCTGCAGGATGAACAGCTTGGGGATGTTCCTCACTGGAGGTGAACATTGAGCATGGGCTGTGCCACAGTGCCCCAGTACCTTGGCTCAAAGCAGGTTGACTCCATGCTTCAGCAGCTTCTGCTTGGCCTTGCTGGGCAGGCTGAAGGCACTGTCATGAGGGTTGGGGACACCTGAGTTGCGTAGTGGGGCACCCAGCTGCTGGAAGTAGGTCTCCTGGACAGGGTTCCTGCAGGCATAGATGGCTGTGGAGGCATTCCTGGCAGTGTAGGAGAGAAGGCAGTGATCAGGATTCACAGTTCTGAACAAGATCCACTCCAAGTCACCCAGCTGGGCAATGGGGTGCTTGTGGTGCTGGACTCCCAGCTCTTGAAGGACTTGCAGGTCTCTCTCAGCAGAGAAAAGCAACACAGAGATAAAACAGGCACCAAAAGGCTGCAAGGAGATCACAGGGAGCCAGACCCTCTCAAAAGGGTCCTGGCATCCTGAAGTGTCCTGTGTCACATCCCTGGGGACCTCCTCAGCAGCATGAGAACTCCCCAGTCCAGCACATCAAGAGCTGGGAGTTCAACACTCCTAATGTCCAACATCCCTTCCTAGGGACTGGACTAGATGATCCCTAGAGGTCCCTTCCCAACCCCCAGCAACCTGTGATTCCTGGAGGAATCCATCTCATGCTGCAAAGCCCAGCACCCCTTCAGCAGGAACCATATGAGGCAATGCTCAATGTTCCACCTGAACAGGAGGAGAACCTTCTTTGGTGTGAGCCTGCTGGAGCCCTGCAGCAGGCTGCCCAGAGAGGTTGTGGAGCCTTCCTCTCAGGAGACATTCCAAACCCACCTGGCCACTGTGATCCTGGGCAAGCTGCTGTGGGGTGACCCTTCCAGAGCAGGAGGCTTGGACTGGATGATGTCCAAAGGTCCCTTCTAAGCTCCCCAGGCTGGGATTTGCTGATGGTTGCAGATACTGCAACCACAAAAGCTCAGCTCCCTGATTAAAATCCCCCACCACTCAGCATCTGCCTGCACCAGGGCTGGCAGGGAGGGAAGCAGAGGGCTCTGCTCCTCCTTGACGGAGGAAAGCAGTGAGTGCTGTGTTTGCTGACACCCCTGGGTGACAAAACTCTCCCTAAAAGAAATCAGCTCTAGTCATCTTGTTACTCAATCTGATTCTCACAGGGAGTTGCTTTTTTTGGGGACGCCAGGGAATACGCCGCCTTGGCCGGGATAGGATGTGAGGGAGCTGGAGAAGCTGATGCTAAACAAGGAGTCCTCCAGCTCTGGAGTGATTCACATTCCCTTTGGCAAGCTGTGGCAGAGGAGTGAAACTCTGTAATCCCCAGCAGCATCTTTATTTCATCATGCTTTGGACAGACAAGCAGGGCCGGGCCAGGTGGAATTTCACGACACGAGGTCCTCTCCGAGCTCAGCTCCAGGAGCAGGGGGAGGGCTGTGGATCAGCTCCACTCCTGGCTGCCTGGAAGGGCCTCTGGCTGAGATAAGACCATCACAATGAGCTTGCCACACACATCACATCGTGTTTCCAGCCCAACAAGCCCTGCAAGAAAAACAGTATCTAGGCTGCCAATTCTGGGTGCCTTTGGCTGGCAGCCGAGACACAAATTTATTAGGAACAGCTAAATTTAAAGCTGTGTCTCAGAGCCTCGTGGTGCCAGGCTCTAGGGTTGTGTCTTCATCCACACAGCCCTGGCATGGCTCTGCTGGCCTCTCTGAGGAACAGCTGAGAGCCTGGTGTGGCCCTGAACAAGCCTGCTCTAGGTGGAGGTGTCCTCTGCTTGCTGCAGGGGGGTGGAGAAGGTGACCTTTGAGAGGCCCTTCCAAGCTGGATGCAATTTGTGAATCTGTGAACTGGGGGTGTTGAGACTGCAGGAGAAGAGGCTGAGGGGAGACCTTCAGGCTCTCTACAACTCCCTGAAAGGAGGTTGAAGCCAGGTAGGGATCAGTCTCTTTACCCAAGGAGCAAGTGATGAGAGGAAAGGATGAGAGGAAATGGCTTTGAATTGCCTCAGGAGAGATTTAAGTTAGACATGAGGAACAATTTCTTCCCTAAAAGGGTTGTCAAGGCCTGGCCCAGGCTGCCCAGGGCAGTGGTGGAGTCCCCATCCCTGGAGGGGTTTCAGAGCTGTGGAGATGTGGTGCTGAGGGCCATGGTTTGGTGGTGCCCTGGCAGTGCTGGGTTAAGGGTTGGACTGGATGAGCTGAAAGGTCTCTTCCAACCCAAACAATTCCATGATTCTGTGATTTTTCAAGTCCATGACTCACTCCCCTCTCCCGGGTGCCATCCTGGCCTCTCAACATCCAGGCAGAATGTGAAGGAGCCTACAGCTAAAGAGCAAGCTCCAGGCAGTGTGGTGACACCACCAACCCTCAGCAAGGGACACCAATGTGACTGCAACATCAGCCAAGCTTCAGCCAGGCCCTGGAAACAGGGCAGGTTCTCCCCCTCCTGCCCCTCTGAGTGCCACACAGCACCCTGTGCCTGGCAGAGGAGGCAGTCAGATGCCCAGCTCACCTGACGAGCACCTCAGAGGCAGTGGGCAGCTGGCTGAAGTCCGAGTGGATCAGTGTGGTGGCTCTCAGGAAGTGTCGCTCCAGGGGACCAGCTGTGTGGGGCAGGTTGGCTGCAGAACAGGAGAAGAAGAGGTGTTAAGAGGAGCATGTCCCCAGCCACTGAGCAGGAGAAGGCTGTGGAGCTCCCACAGAGCCTGGAGAGGTGCAGAAGAGGGACTGGGTGACACCCTGAGCCCCAGAGGGACCTCAGTGAGTCAGTCAGCAGCTTGCACCGTGCAGACAAGAAGCCTGCAGATCATCTGCATCCCACACACCAGAAGGGTGACCAGAAGGTCTGAGATCCCCTAAAACCAGTGGGGTTTGAAGCCTGCAGATCATCTCCATCCCACATATCAGAGGGGTGACCAGAAGGTCTCAGATCCCCTAAAACCAGTGGGGTTTGAAGCCTGCAGATCATCTCCATCCCACACACCAGAAGGGTGACCAGAAGGTCTGAGATCCCCTAAAACCAGTGGGGTTTGAAGCCTGCAGATCAGCTCCATGCCACACACCAGAGAGGTGACCAGAAGGTCTCAGATCCCCTAAAACCAGTGGGGTTTGAAGCCTGCAGATCAGCTCCATGCCACACACCAGAGGGGTGACCAGAAGGTCTCAGATCCCCTAAAACCAGTGGGGTTTGAAGCCTGCAGATCAGCTCCATCCCACACACCAGAGGGGTGACCAGAAGGTCTCAGATCCCCTAAAACCAGTGGGGTTTGAAGCCTGCAGATCAGCTCCATGCCACACACCAGAGGGGTGACCAGAAGGTCTCAGATCCCCTAAAACCAGTGGGGTTTGAAGCCTGCAGATCAGCTCCATCCCACACACCAGAGGGGTGACCAGAAGGTCTCAGATCCCCTAAAAACAGTGGGGTTTGAAGCCTGCAGATCAGCTCCATCCCACACACCAGAGGGGTGACCAGAAGGTCTCAGATCCCCTAAAACCAGTGGGGTTTGAAGCCTGCAGATCAGCTCCATCCCACACACCAGAGAGGTGACCAGAAGGTCTCAGATCCCCTAAAACCAGTGGGGTTTGAAGCCTGCAGATCAGCTCCATGCCACACACCAGAGGGGTGACCAGAAGGTCTGAGATCCCCTAAAACCAGTGGGGTTTGAAGCCTGCAGATCAGCTCCATCCCACACACCAGAGAGGTGACCAGAAGGTCTCAGATCCCCTAAAACCAGTGGGGTTTGTCTATTTCCCTAAAGCACTTCTAAGCTGGGTAGAGGTGAGATGTTGCCTGTGAGGCTGCCAGGAAAACCTCAGGATGAGCTGGAGCAACATGTGGATGGA